>NC_034409.1:177944489-178117150 GCF_002078875.1 Numida meleagris | reverse complement strand
CCGAGGGGGCCGGGGCCGGGCGAGGCCCGCGGCTGAGTGGCAGCGCGGCCCGCCCCGAGCCGGGGCTCTCTGAAGAAGTAGCTGTAGGCTGGCCCCCAGCAACACGTTACCGGCGTCTTACAAGTCAGCTGCAGAGCAGAGCCGGAGCGTGCACTGGCCTCCTGACCTCTGCGCGCTGCGGTTGGGTCCCGTCAGCGCTGGAAGGGGAAGTGGCATTGTTCTCTAGAAAATTAAAAGTTTTGCAAAACAAAGCAATTTTGTAAATTTTACATGGTGGAAACAGGAAACACCTCTGATGGTTTGTCTCCTAAAGTTATATCATTTTTACCAGAAGTGTCTTTGCTTCCCTGGAAGCATTCAAGGCTTGAATGGGGTTGGAACTAGATGATCTTAAAGGTCTCTTCCAACTCAAACCATTCTATGATTCTATGATTCTGTAAGGAGGTGAAGGTGCTGGTGGATGCAGGGCATATGAGACTGTAAGGAAGGTAAATGAAGCTTCCATGCCAGCCTGGATTTTTCAGATGCAAAACAATGACAGCACGAATGAATGCCGCTTGGTTTTGAATATCATGAACCTCAAGTCTCCATGCATACAGACAATGACAAACAGGTTCTTTGAAAGTGGAGTTACTGAGTCTGGTTTCCTCCTTGCTGTTGTCTTTGGTCTCCCAAGCTCCCTCACCCCAGGTAACCGCAGACCTCCAGCAACATACCATGTATGATGATCCCAGTGGGCAAGAGAAAACATGCATAGTGCTAATTTGGAGTTATTTGCTTATTGGCCAACCAGTCCCTCCCCAGTTGCTGCTTTCCTTTCCCTCTCCACCACATTTCTGGGCAGAGGTGGTGGCTGGGAGCAGTCAGTGTGCACTGATCAAGAGCCAATGATGCCTGCCCCACCCAAGCATCTCTGCAATGGAATGGCTGGGGCTGCCAGTGAGGGCAGAGCAGCACATGCAATTTACCTTGAATGTCATAGAATCATAGAATCATTAAGGTTGGAATGACCACTAAGATCATCTGTCCAACTGTCAGCCCATCCCCACCATGCCCTCTAATCCATTGCCCTCAGTGCCTCATCTCCATGTTTCTTGAACACCTCCAGGGATGGTGATTCTACCACCTCCCTGTGCAGCCTATACCAGTGCCTCACCACTCCTTCTGAGAAGAAATTTTTCCTCATATCCAACCTGAACCTTCCCTGGTGCAGCTTGAGATCCTCAGTTTAGCAATGATTTCACTGGCTAACACAATGGTCTTGTATCCAGTGTAGGCTGTTATGATCTGGATGGATGATTAAAAATTTGTCTGGATGCTTGTTTAGGCTACGAGGCTGTGGTTGATGGGTCGTCTGTACCCAAAGGCTGGTAACAAGCAGTCCCACAGGGACCTGGCTGGGGATGGGATGATGGCATGCTCTGTCAGTAAGTCTGCAGATGACACCAAACTTGGGGACCAACTCGCATGTTCAGGGACAGGGCTGCCATCCCAAAGGACCTAGGCAGGCTGGAGGTTCCAGCTGAGACATCCAACAGATTCATGCACATGGCTGTCAGGGAGTGGCAAGGGGAGGCTGCTCCCTGGGGGTGAAAACAATGCCATGGCCTCCCTCCCTGGTGCTCATCCCCAGGGTCAGGCCTGGCAACTGGGTCAGGCTCCTGGTGGGGACATCAATCTGTAGATCAAGATCAGGCCTGGTGAAGTGAACCAGAGTCAGACCCAGCCTTGGGACGGCTGCAGGGCCATGGGAAAAGGACTGGGCTAAAGCTGGGCCACATCAGCCCACTGATGGGGCCCAGCTTGGCCGGGCACATGGCCTGGCAGAGCAGGGCAGTGGGGAGTTGGAGATCAACATCCTATGGTGTCCCTGTGTCAGGGACTGACGGCCCTAGGTGGGCTCAAATGGGGTTCTGGTCTGTGGGCAGGGTGAGGAGAGGTGCAGAGAAAGGGTCAGGGCCTCCTGGTGCCTTGACTGTGATGGAGGCACACTTGTGCTGGTCCAGACTGGGAGTGACTGACTGGGAACAGCTCTGAGGGCAAGGCCCAGGGGCCCCAGTGGGCAGTGAGTGGGACATGGGCCAGCAGCCAGTCAGCTCAGCAATAATGGCAGTGTGATGAGAGGCTGAGGGAAGTGGTCATGCCCTCAACTCCACTTCCTGGGGTGCATCTGGATGCTGCATCTACTTCTGGGCTCCCCAGTGCAAGACAGGAATTAATTGGATCAAATTCAAGTGAGGCCACTGAGGTGGTGGGGCTGGAGCTCCTGCCCTTTGAGGAGAGGCTGGAGGAGGTGGGTAGCTCAGCCTGGATCAGGGACAGCCTTTCACTGGAAGAGGGGCACTTTCACAGGCTCTTCATGGTGGTGCAGGGCAGGAGGATGGGAGACAACAAGCATAAATCCCAGCTGGACGCTGCCCTGAGCAGCCTAGTCTGATCTCAGAGCTGAGCTGCTGTGAGCAGGAGATTGAGCCAGAGGGCTCCTGAGCTCCCTCCCAGCCTGAGCACTGCTGTGATGAACCAGGGGCTCTCTGCCCCTTCCTTCCAGTGACACGGATTTGTTGATAAGTTCACAGGTCTTCTGGCTATATTAGTGATATGATGGGTGTAGCAAGATAAAGACATAAACAGAACTGTAGCACAGAAACTGTGTTTCCTTACGAAACCAGGCTGAGGGATGGTGTCACTGAGCTCAGGTACCACACGGACTGGCTGTAGTAATTAAGGCTTAAACTCAGCAGTGAGTATCACACACCATCATGCTGCACGTGGCAGGGAGTCTCCAGCAAGGTCTAATTCTGGCTGAAGCATTTTTCACGTGGATCTCATTGCCTTGTAAAACTACTCATCAAACACCACTCTTGGCCCCACGTGGAGTATCATCTCCTCAATGTGAGCTACAGGCATATGGCTCTCTAAGGCGTTAACATGCCTCCTGTAAAAATACTACTGCTGTTGCAAAAAGGTACACCAGAGACTCATCAAATGGCAGGAGACTAAAGTCAACTGGTAATTGACAGGCTCGTGAGCTGCTGAGTGCTGCAACCCAGCAGCACGGCAGGCAATGATGTGCATCTCTCAGTGGCATCACATCCTGGTGCGTGTGACACAGGGCCCTCCGCCTTCCAGCCACCTTGCCTACAGTGGTGTGAGGGACAAAAGCTGGGCAGCTCCTTGTAAACCTCTGCAAATGGAACCAGCAGCACTCTGTCAACAATAATAAAATCACAGAATGGCTTAGGTTGGAAGGGATCTTTAAGATCATTGAGCTCTGACCCCCCACCATGGGCAGGGCTGCCACCAACCAGATCAGGATGCCCAGGGTCCTATCCAGCCTGACCTTGAGGGCTTCCAGGGATGGGGCATCCACAATCTCTCAGGGCAGCCTGTACCAGTGCCTCACTTCCCTCCAAGTAAAGAATATTTTTTCTAATATCTAACCTAAATTTCCCCTCTTTAAGCTTAAAGTCATCCCCCTTTGTCCTATCAGTATTAGATTGTGTAAAAAGTCTCTCCCCCTCCTGCTTATACGCTCCCTTCAAGTACTGAAAGGCTGCAATGAGGTCTCCCCGGAGCCTTCTCTTCTCTAGGCTGAACAAGCACAATTCCCTCAACCTTTCTTCATAGGAGAGGTGCTCCTCTAATCATCTTCGTGGCCCTTGTCTGGACCTCCTCCAACAGCTCCACACCCTTTCTGTGCTGGGGGCCCCAGGCCTGGACACAGAATGGTTAAGTAGTCCAAAGTGTCCTCAGTAAGTGAAAGAATAAACACAGTACCAATATATTCATTCATTTGAATAAAGTTTATTGCAAACAAGTTATTTTAGATATGAAAATCCTATAAATTATGAGCATGTATAGAATATATACTTTTGCCAAAGAAAAAGCTTGGAAGAGCAAAGGTATCAAAATCTGGTTCTGCTGAACTGAATGGAGCTAATGGCTACTCAAAGGATTTTTCTCCCTGTTTTCACATAACTGCTTTACAGAATACCATCATTCGGTGTCAATATTCAATTACAGCTCTTTGACAGGCCGCATTATTGTGCAACTGATTTATTACCAGAAGCTGCTTTTCTTTATTTACTTACATTAAATTAAGCTGCCTCATTTCCTGTATACAAACAGCAAAGCAAATGAAAAAACTTTTTTTTATGCCAACAAGGTGAGAACTTAATCCAACTTCTACTGAAGAAGTAGAAAATATTTACAAATAAAAATGTTCTAAGCCATCCACTTCCAGTCAAGTAAAACTGTACGACCATTTATTTCTCTTGTAAAAATATATATTATTATCCTTTAACTTATGTCGGCTGGTCTTCCCAGTTGTTAGATTAACATTTTGCAGAAACGTACCATCTGGCACTCAGCTGGATTTACTGTCTTACTCTACGGGATCTTGAACACATAGAACCATTTACAGAAAAACATAATCCCTCCTTAGAATAGGACATTTTACAAGATTACAGTTACACAGTAGTTACTGCCTTCCAATATTGTATATGTCAGCGTACGCTTACATTCTTCCAAGACAGATGTATCATAAATTCTGACTATAAATACACAGTTTATATTAGTCCTTTTATGTACAACAAAAGACAAATTATCCCAGTATAAAGCAATAATACTTAGATGTCAGTACAAATTTGAGTTAGAGACTCACTTCTTTAACGAAGTTTACATATAAAAAATAAGGATACCAGTTACCTTTTATATTTTCATCTTTTAGTTTCTTCTACAGCATTAAGTGAGACAAGCACTGCTTGTTTATAATATATTATCTGAAAACATCAGGAGATTGTCCTTCCAGTTACAAAAATATAATTAAGTCCTGCAGAAGTTTTATTGAATTAAAAAGTGTATCAAAAATATGGATCAGCATTTTAGACCACATGTGAAATTATTAAAGTAGTAACAAATGTAAAATTATTTAAAAATACTATTTTCTGGCTCAGCAAGCCCCTGTGATTTCACACAGAAACAGATCAAAGCTCAGCGAGAACGGAATGGCCAGGGGTGCACTGCAGCTCTGAGCTATAACACGACGTCTGTTAGTGCGGCTGACCAACAGCCACAGGGAACCATTCGCAGCCTTTTGGTTCAAAGGATAGAAAGTACCATGGTGGCAATGGGAATTTTGGGAAATTACCGGAAAGAGGTATTAATTTAGCAAAAGGTAAAGGGCATTTTATTTACTTGGTGGGAAAACAAGGCCAGTGAGTGCTGCGCAGCAGTAGCACCGGCTCACCGGGCACAGCCCGGCTCACGGCAGCCCCAGGGGCATCCGCTGCATTTGTCCTCTCAGTGCTAGGACAGCTTCACCATTCAAACCATTCAAACCAATCTTTTTACATTTTGCATGGTTTAAAGTGCCTGGTTATTAATCCAAATTAACGTGCTCCTGAGTCAAAGGCAGAAGCTGGCAATGCACCTGAACTGCAGCCAAAGCTGTGTCAGCTGTGCATCTCCCAGCATGCACATCTGAAAGGCATTTCCATGCTCATCTGTGTCAGCAGTTTCACTGTTTTCCAGTAGTGAAATTTGCTGTGAAGTTATTCACTTCTAGAGCATTTTGTGTGGGCGTTGGCAAGGTGGGATGGATCAGAACTATTATGTTTGGTCTGGTAAATGAGCCGGAAAAATGCTTATCAGCAATGTAACCTGTTGTTTTCCTATTAAGACTTGTGAGAAAATGTAGCTAGAGCATGAATTTATCTATTTCAGCGCTGCTCTACAGCAGCACTAGAACTGGCTCAAAGTATGTTACATGTTTTTGCCTGCCCAGGAACTATCTTGCCATCTACGTACCACAGGCAGTCATAGTTCTGATTCTTTATCTATCTCATCCAGGTAATATTCATCATCTGTGGTGGTATCAGAGTCCGAGTCTGAGTAAGCAGCTGGGTCATCCTGATAGATGTCAGGCAGCTCCCGGGGTGATGAGGCAGCCGAGGATACCTTGCTCCCAGCAGAACTCGAGCTGAAAAGCTCCGCTCTGTTTATGGAAGGAGTCTCTCCATCTCGGAGAGCACTTGGGTTGTTAAGAAGACAAGGTCTCCACAATCGCCCTTCTGTGAGTGACCTCTTGATATTTTCCAGGAAAGCCAATTGTTGTTCTTTGCCAAATATACCAAATTCAACAGAAGGATACATCAGATTCCTCATACTGTCACATCTTTCATCGTCCGATGCCCAGTTTTCGTTTTCATCACAGGACAACACCTCTGAGTAAGATTTGCTTCTCTTGCCATGTACACTGTCTTTTGGCAGAATGTTGCTTCCAGAAGCGAAGGTCTCGTGGGAATCTTGAGCACAAATGCTCTCAGAAAGGTGACGCTCATGCTGATTTTTCGCACGCATCTTGCACAACAGTTGGCTATGCAAGTTTGCATTTCTTAAGCTGTTGGATTCAGAGGCATTCCGATGCTCAGCAAGCACTGCCTGAGAAGTCAAGTTCTGCTTTGGACATATGTCTGCCTGCAAGCAATTATTTATAAATGTGTTTGAGTTTTTGTCAGTTAAAAGTGACAAGGGAGTAGTGCAAGCACTGCTGCTAGCTCTTCTTTTCTCATCGTCTGTTGGGTCCAGTGTAGCAGCACTGGGTGAGATGGGCTGGCTTGTATTTTCTAACCCGAGATCAGATGTTTGGGAATTCTTATTTCTTGTGGCTAATGCTTTATCTGGAGATAGGGTTGTAAGACTTGGCCTATTTTCCACTTTCACTGTTGGTTTTTTGGGACTGGTGGCCTCCCTCTGGGTATATGAGCTTGTAAGAGACCTCCAATTTAAGTTGTTAACAAGCAAAGAAGGATCATTCGCGTTTTCACTCTTATTAGTCTCAGCTGTTTTTTGTATTTGTGTGTTCTTGTCAGAGTCCAGACTGTGACTCTGATTTTCAGTTTCAGACTGCAGAAGTGACTGATGGCAATCTACTGAAATCAGTGAGTCAGGGGACATGCTCTCCTCTAAAGAAGTGGCATTTCCATCATTCTGTGAAAAAATATTACCTATGTGTGGTTTGGGAGGTAAATTTTTACTTGAAAATTTTCGACTTGTTTTGCAAACAGCTGCCAGTTTGTTTTTAATTGATGGTCTGTTTTTCCTTTTTTCCATATCTTTGGCTTTGTCTCTTGAGCAGTCGGAGAGAAGCTTGTTCTCATTTTCTATATTCTGTGTTAATTTTTGGTCTTGTTTAACTCTGAAGATTTTGTCTTTACTGTTAATGCCCAGGCTGCTTTCACTGTGCTTCTCTAATGCCTGCAAACCACTGTAGTCTATATTCATCTGAGTACTCTGCAAATTTTGCTCTTTTTTAATTTTAGAATTCTTTAACTCACCTGTATCTGCACTAACCACTTCATCTGGCTGAAGCAGTCCATCAACACTGGAAGCCGTGCTTATCTCAAGTACTTTCTTCTGAGATTCTGAAAGCATTTTGCTACAAGAGCTTAAATTTTTTGCATTATTTCTTGAACTGCCAGCTCTTAACGGCAGTCTGCTGCTTTTGTTATTATACAGAAGGGTGGTTTGGTGTGGGAAATTTACTCCTTGTTTCACTTTGGTACTACCCCTGCCTCTGTCCTCCCCGGGGGGCAGTGGCACATCAGCACACTCCGTGTGGATCCTTCCATGAGAACCCTTCTCTCTCATGTGGAGGAGAAAACTGTTCTGATTTTTATTCGTACTTACTGGAGCAGGCTGAGAGCAGTTTGCAGAGTTTCCCTTCTGTACACTATTCTTACTTTTTGAAGCAGAATAAAAGGGATTCTCTAAAGGTCTGCTTGGTTTGGGAGGGGTTGGTAAAGTGGATGTTAGTGGTGTGGCTGTTCGAGAAATTTCTTTCTTTTCTTTTAGATGTATTTCTGTATTTTGGTTGTTTGAAGCATCAGAAAGGCCTTTACCCGAGTTAGCCACTATTGCAATGGATTGTGGACCACCTAAAGAAATGGCTTTTGTTGCCACATCAGAAAGCACACTGTCTGTTGATGAAAGATCTGTTGAACTGTCGTTCCTATTATTTACCAAGCTCACTGACTTGGAAGTACATACCTTCTCAGAGCCAGGAGATAAGTGGGAATTCTCTTCTTCACTGTGAACTAATTTCTGCGATTCTAACTTCTGAGGTGTGACCAGAGCTGAAGGTGCTTGGTCAGAAGAACAGGAAGGCATCTCTTTTTCCGAAGTACTGGGGAAAAAAACATTTGCTAAACTCACGTGACCTTCATTCTTCTTTTTTTGTATTCTTGGTGACTGAGAATTTTCGCTGGGAAGAGATAAATCTGCATCCTCTGTATTATCCCTAAAGAGGTTACAAAACGTTTTGGAATGCCTCCGTGGCAACGTGTAATAAATTGAAACTAGCTCATGGTACTTGACATGATCTTCATCAACACACACTGTAAATGTGCTTGTAGTTTTATATTTCTGCAAACCGCTTCCCCTTTCCTTACAATCTGAAAACACAAAGGATTCTCTTTTGCTTAGATGTTTACATCTGTCTGTCAGCTCAACTGATGTGTTGCCTCTTGCCGAATCATTAGCGCTTCCAGTTAAAGGACCGGGGTAATCTTTCTCTCTGTTGCTTGCAGCAACATCTAATGGTGCTGACCTTAAAAAGGAATGTTTTGAGTCTAAACAAGACACATCTCTTTGACTAGAACAAAAGGAATAAGCTCCACTTGGAGTTTCAGACCTTAAACAATCATACATGCTTCTTCTATTTTCTCTAGGGAAAGAGATGGGTGTATCTGACATAATACTACCAGCAATGCTAGCTGATTTTCTCGGTAAAGTGTAATAAATAACAAGTGGATCAGAGGATCTGAGGCTGCTTCTCCTTGGGGAATCAGTGATGCTGCAGCTACTGGTATGTCTCAGCAAGCTGTCTTGCTTGTGAAGCCTTTCAGTACAAGGTGAATGATACCCTATTTTTCCACTTTCTTTTTCAAGGCAAAAATAATTTAAACTATGTTCAGGGGTCTTGGGATCTCCATCAAAACTGTGTGTGTAAGTACTCCCAGAATTTCCCTGCTGTGGAGAACTCGTATTGAATTGTCCGCTACAGTCCTTAGCAACTAAAGTGCTTGTATTTTGTGGTGTTTTCTGTGAAGTCTTTTTGGTAACACCCATTCCGCTCACTTGAGCTGTTTTTTCAACTCCGTGATCAAGTGCTGGTGGTGAACTTTGTGAGGAATTAGATGAACAGTCAGGAGGCCAGGAGGACAGGCCTTGACAGTTTGCTGGTTTTTCAGTGGATGGAGCAGCAGCAGCATTCAGCTGTGCAGACTGTCCCTCTGGGGCAGCTTGCTTAACTGCTTCTGCAGTCTGATGATCCTGTTTGACACTTTCTCTTCTCGCATAGTGCAGATTATGTTCCCATTCTTTCTGGCTTGGAAGAAAAGATTCCTTTTTGCTCTCATTCACTGGCAAAGTACTGGGAGACTGACTGAATACACTGTTGGGTGTGCAATTATTGTCCTTCATTTGTACATTTCTTTTATTGCTGTTCAATGCATCCATTCTTGCAGTATTTGCTCTGGCACTGACTTGGGTTTGTCTCTTTGATCTCAGTGAGTTAAAGAGAGATGTATCGTTCTGCAATATGGCAAAAGCAGAGCTGCTTGAGGGAAAACTCTGGGTATTGATGTAGTTTGTATCTCCTTGTTGAGAAAGAGACTGTAAGGGCGTGTCTTTAGTATCCGCTTCATCTGGCAGTTTCCCACATTCAGCCTTTTCTAGCTGTGTAATGCCCACCTTAGTACTTCTCTGGGTAATGACTGAATTCCTGTTCAGTCCTGTAGGTGTTGTTTGGTCCTTCAAATTAGGTGAGACAGATTCATCGCTTCTGACAACAGAAGAAGAAACTAAAGAGTTATAGCTTAGCCAAGGCTGACAGCCTTCACTGAATTCTGAAAAAGCTCTACCTGTACTTCTTGTTATTGTTTTAATATTCATATTTTCTGAAGAATACACGTGAAAGTCATTTTGCAAGTGCTGGGAAGCAAACTTGGCATTTCTTGTATATGCCAGCTGCTGGTCATTTAAATTAGCCATCATCACTTCAAAGCTGGTATCAGGAGAAATAAACACATTATCATTGTAGTATTGAGGAATATCAGTCCACGAAAGATAGCTCTCTTTCTTTCCATACGGAGAATTTTTGTGGTTTGCATACAACTTGCCATGAGAAGAAATATCTCTACAGTATGATCTAGAAAGATTACTTTCTGATTGGTAAAATGGATAATTTTCCCAGTTATCAAAGGACAATGGAGAAGTGGCTTTGTCAGGGCAACTAGTTCTACTGAAGCAATTACTGCTTGAAATAGATCTCCTGTAGTGGTGTTTTGAGTGGTAACATGCATATTTCTCATTTTCTTGCAAAGAGCTAGGATATCTGCCATGGTCTGTAGCATGAAACTCCATCAGGGACTGGGTTCTAAACATCTTTTCTTGAGTCGATCTTTGCCCAGGAGAGTCTGGTGTATTGTTCCATACAATAGAAGACAAAGGAATTCTTTTTGGGTTTTGTCGACCAAACCTCGGTACAAAGCCATTGTTCTCCCTTGCCAATGGACACTGTAAACTAGATGCTGATAGTTGGTCAGAAGATACCGATGACGGGCATTGCCGGAGGGAACATACCGAGTAACTTCTGCCAGCTGTACCCCTGTCCATGTAACTCTTGTGCCTAAATCCACTGTTCTGTGTTATGGAAGGAGGGTACAAACTACCTTCTGAAGACCGCCCAAAAGAAACGGAAGGCAGCCTGCTGCTTCGCAGATGAGAATTTCTATCGGCTGGATCACTGTATTTAAAATCGTCTTGAAAGGCTGTCCGTTGCCAGTTTATATATGCACTGTGCAACTTCCTTGGTCTGATGATGATCTTGTGTTCATCTTTGGCTCTTATCGTTCTCAGTCCATCTGGGAAAAACGTGCTGGGTATGTCACTCCAGTCATTTCTGAGTTGCCCTCGATTAGCAGTGTGTCTCCTTGAAGTAGAGAAGGCGTCTTGATTGTTGTACTGCACATTTGATACACTGCTAGTAGAAACTGTCCTGTCCAATGGATCTTGGGATTGCTCCTGGGCCAGCTGGTCATCTAGATCACTTAGAACTGCACAAGAAAAACAAATACTTGATTTTGCTTTCTGTAATAATATTCTGACTATGTTTAAAAAGTACTACATTAAAACCGGTTTTGAAAGGAGTCAGCTTCTCAGTACTGAAAGCTGTTTCCAAACTGTGCGTTATTCCACAGGACCTTTCAGTGGCCACTCATTATGAATACAAGAACAAAAAAAAAAAGCACTGCTTCTGGACTAATCTCAAAACTGCTTTTGATGTAAATGTTAGGCTTTATGTTATTTAGAAGAAAACCAAAACAGTGTGAAGTTCTTTCTCACTACCTAAATGCCTGTGTATGGGCAAACTTCCCAAATCTAGTCTGTAAGCAAATATCCCTGAAAAGATTTCACAATGCTTGTAAGTAAACACGGAACCCTCTGTGTGACCACAACATACAGCCATGGTCTTAGTGGAAGGGAACGCAAATTTCTGCAAGCCATGCGACAAGCATATTCAGTAGTTTCACAAGACCGATTTGTTTCATTTGGAAAAGAAGTTCTTCAATAAACTGTTGCTTGCTACTTACTCTAGAATGAACAATGAAGATGGCATTTTCCAGATAAAATAAGGTAAGGAAATAGTTAGGAACCTGTGAAACATTCTAGCATCAAAGCTGTAATTATAGAGAGTCTCGTGAACAGGAATTAAACACTATGCAGTTCAGTTAATCAAGACCTTCAGTCATGAGACTAATTAACAGCAACATATTTGAAGTGTTTTTTTTTTTAAATAATTATGCTGATTGTATTCTTCCTATATTTTAAAATACAGAAGACATGAGACAGAACAACAAATGGATTTGGCTGTTTTGTTACAGCATTTTTTAACCCAGTCAAATAAAAAGACTGACTGATCAGTCAATACAAATCTCTGCTAATCATACTGAATCATTAAGAAAGCATTGTTAGGGATGTACAGGTGGAATAAAAAGGAACAATTTTTTCTGTTTTTCTAAGTTTCTCTTCAGCACAGAAGAGAGGAATCCCGAAAGAGCCAGTTTAGTACAAGAAAATAGAGGAGTTATTTCCCAGTCTTCCGTTCTGAGCTAAGCTATGTAGAGTTCTTCTGTCAGCAGGCAAGTGCGCACAGCTCTGACCGATGTGCAGGAGCAGTGATGGGTATGTGAGTTTCAGGAGAACCACTGTGCACCACACAGTGCTCTCCTCTTCCAGTACTGCCAGCTCACCCACTACTTCCTGATCACGCTTTAAATCTCAGCTGTGAGCTCTTGTTGGAATTCTGGATGGCAGTACTCCTCTAAACTGGCTCTGATCTTGCCTCGCTTCTCAGCAGAAAGAAAAAAAAGAACTGGCAAGAAATGATTCTGTGACAGTTCCCAGAAAGGTAACTGAAGGCCTTAGTGCCTCTTGCTTCTGTGGCTTGGCGCTTTACAATGCATAAAAGCAGGCACAGTGGTTCATTATCAAAATCACATAAGCAGGAAACTGGCATGAAACTCCTCTCCCATAACTATAGGTCTACCTCTAAAGAAAGCAATAGAGACTTCTGTCAGACTAAACAGAGAGAAATGTACACAATCAGATGTGTTTCTTCTGAACTGAATCCTTATGGTATGACATACAGGATGTCTAACAGGGAAAGATGACCCATCTTAAAGTCTATGTCAGAGCAGACGAAGTCAGCAAAAAGTAGCCACTACACCAGAAAGTAATGAGTCATATCTTTGCAGCCTATGCTTTCGCAGAAAATCTCAGAAACTAGTCACCACAGTCACCTCTGGCAACAATAATATTAGAACAAAGTTAGCACATACACTTACCACTGAAAAACTCCTTCTCTAGCTGTTCGTTCCACTCCTGGGTACTCTCTTCCACCACTTCATTTTGTTTTCCATCAAAAGAATGACCACTTGTATCAGCTGACACTGGGGCATTGCTTGTTTCAGCCTGTTAAAAAATGTAAGGCAATGTGATTTTAGTTCTAAGTGTGGGTTCTAATCCCAAGCATCATGTCACATCACAAAGCATGTCACAAACCACAGACATCAGTAAATTCTTAGTGGGTCCAAAATTCTTTTTAAGATTAAGTGCTATGTTATTAAAATATACAACTAAGCTTTTGTAAAATTGCATCCATTTTGGAGGCTCTTACTCATGTAGAAGATTTTCTCATCTGGTCCTGGTATTGTTGTATGTTTTGGATACATTAGTTACGAATAATTAGGGGTGTCATTTACTTATTTTTTTCCACATGCATCTTT
Source organism: Numida meleagris (assembly GCF_002078875.1). Lineage (NCBI taxonomy): Eukaryota > Metazoa > Chordata > Aves > Galliformes > Numididae > Numida > Numida meleagris. Next base: position 178,103,801 of record NC_034409.1, on the reverse strand, counting down.
TCTGCATCTTATCTCTTCACTTAAGACTTCCTAAGTGCTTTTTTCTTGATCAACACATTTTAAAATCTGCAAGTTGATCTCCCTAAAGAAATTTAATTATCAATTACCACAGTCAATTTTCAGATTGCAGATTTTCTCTTTCCACACTGATCTACCACACTGCTACTACACCAAAGCCATTTTGAGAGGCTGTGATAAATGACCTTAGAAGCAGGACAAATGTTCCCCTCTTCCCCATTGTTCTGAGTGCAGCTTCTGTGCCAAGCTGGAGAGGTTCGTGTCCCATCCGCAGTTCTTTCAGCTCCCGTTCTCAGGTGAGAAAAGTGCAGACAGCTGCTGAACTGCTGCTTTATTTTAGCTGAGCTCCTTCCCCATTTTTTTAATTAAACCCCTTACTACTTTTTAGTTCTCAATATTTATAATATTTTAGCCGTAATACACTATTTATACAATAGTCAGGATTCCATGAATCTTTATGAGATCTGTCTCCGTCACATATTACTAAAGATCATCCCTTTGTTTTTGAAGTCTGAGAGAAGGGTGGTGGCTAATTTACCTCCTCTATACCTTTGATTACATACTGTACACATTCTTAGTCTCCTCTGTGGTTATACCATACAATTGAAGAGGAGGAAAGACATGTTAGTAATACAGGGCAATAAAGTAATTAAAATAACAAATATCATCCTTGGAGGAAATCTGTTTATTTCAACAGAGAACACATAAATTACATCTCATATAAATTTGTTTTTTTCATGTTTGAATTGAGGTTGCTTATAGTGTGGAACATTCAGTCAAAAGATAATTTCCTACTGTCAAAATTCATATTTACATGTGAATTCTGTGCATGGAAATGGTGCAGGAGCAGGCTCTAGCTCACTTCCTGCCCATACCAGCTACTGTTTTTCACTATTGCACAAATGAAGAAAAACTAAGTAAATAAACTATTTATTCCAAGCGAGTTTTGATCTGCTTGTACTTCAATTACAACTGCCAAAACATGTGAAGATTTTGGTCTATGAACTTATTCTTGCAGTTGTTTCATCATTAGGAGAGAGCTGGAGCCTGTGGTTTATTGGGTGAGTTCACTGCATTGCCACCAACAGATTCACAACACGTTTTACTCAGTGTTTAAAACAAGAACTGGAAGAACACTGCTCAAACAGGTATTACCCCAACAGCCTAAACGAAGGGCGTTAGTATTTGAAAAGCCTGGGATTTAAACACTGCTGGGAATAGAGTCAGTCTGCTACTTACCGTTGCCATTTCTTCCACCTTTGGAGCTGCACTCGCAGAGCTGTCATATCTGTTGGCAGAAGGATTTAAACGTTGGCTTGGGAAAAGAATGTGGTATCATTTTACCCCATAGCAAATAAGCAGCAGTTTCCCTTTAACAACCACCACGAAGCACTGGTAAAAAAGACTGCTTCATGAAGAACCCACCCCCTGCCAAAAAATCCTGCTGACAAAAAAAAGGCTGAGGAAATTTACCATTTGGTTTGGCCTTGTCAGTTTGCAAATGTTCTGGCTGCGGGGCCAAGAATGAACTCAAACTGCTGATAGCTCAGTGCTTCCAACAGCCACAGAGTCATGGTCCAAATCCAGCATTACAACGCGCTATCGCTACTTCCATTCCCAAACAACAGTAAGGCAGTAGGCACCCATGAGCAGCGGGAGTTGACTAAATATAAATTGGTAAGTGGTTTGCATCTGAACTTCTATTGCTTTTTCCCTTCCATATTTCCCCATGCAAAGAATCACAGTATTGTAGGGGTTGGAAGAGTCCTCCGGGAATCACCAGGTCCAACCCGCCGCTAAAGCATCTCTGCCCCGCCAAGGAGGGCACACTGCAGCACATCGGGTTTGGTGCAAACTTGGAACTTGCTCATCCAGAACAGCCCTCATATATCCATTTTAAACACGTTCCCTGAGGATGGTGAGGGAACTGACTGCTCTGTGCGCAGTGCGGCTGTCAGAGCGTGCTGAGCAGCACTCACCGCACACCGCGGGCATGCGGCTCTGCCCGGTGGCTGCAGGGACACCAGCACAGAAAGAGCCAAAGAAACTACAACATTCGACTTCACTGAGGCCATTCCAGTCTTCAAATCCTTGCTTTATGAACAAGCACACCTTTCAAAAGCCCTGAGGGAAACAGGGCTCAGCTTCTGCTCACTGCCCGGCCCTCCTGGTCACGGAAAACTTTTTTCCCAGGAAGTTCTCAAGAGAAGGTGAAGGAGGGGAAGAAGATTCTGCTCATTCCTGTTTGTCTCCAAGTCTTTTTGAACGGCCTTGTTCTTAGGCTTTTAAAGCCTCCTCATGCTCGGGCAGACTGTTTTATTGTGCCTCGGCAGCAAGTAGGAACCGGCTTGTTGGCAGGCTCGCTGTGGCCAAGCCTTCCTCCCCAAGTGCTTTGTCATTTGTTTGCAATGTGCTTGCGGGCAGGGAAGAACAGTTGAAAGGTGTAATTTGTTTTTGCTTCTGTAATTGTGAACTTTAAAACCAAGATTCCTCTCTGCCGTGGGGTCCAACTGAAACCAATGGAAACAAGCCCGGTGATCTCACAGGGTTTTGAACCAGGCAATCCCAATCCGAGAGTCCTTTTTTTTGGGACACTGAATGTGAGCAGCCATTCGTTCAGTGGGGGATGGCTTCCTGTGAATTTACAGAATCAGGACTCAGAGGTGTACGTAACTCTTCCTTTAAAGCAAAACGATGTCAAATATGTTTTAATGCCTCTACTACAAATTGCAAACTAAACATATTCCAGAATTTTTACAATGATTTCCTGCAAACCAAGCTCAATGAAACCTGTGTCTTAGTGAATTACCTTCACTTTAATTCTATGCATAACAAAAATGTAAAAGCTTGGCCAGGAGCTCCCTCCTTCAGCTTTGCTGTGCAGAGCTGCTCCGTGCTCAATCCCCGCTTGTGCGCTGGGCACAGAACTGACTGCTCTGTGCAAGGAAGCTCACATGAAGCAGGCACTTCAGTGAGAAACCTCTGCTGCAAGTCTAGGCAAAAATCTAATTTTCATGTGCACCTCTGGCATTATTCTAAACCCCTCTACGTCTTTGTTGTCACTGTTCCTTGAGAAATAACTGGTCAGTGCATCCTGCTTTGTGCTCCTCCCTGCCAAGCGACACAGACAAGGTGACTTTAATCTTCCCCATGCCAATCCCTCCACCTCCTAAACTGCCTCTTCTTTTTTTCCTTAGCTTTCAGCATTTCAAAAATTACAGTTCTGTTTCCTTCCAGAGAAACACTGTTTAATTTTAGGAAAAGTTAATTCCATTTCTCTTCTTGTTAAGGCTATTATGCAATGTTTACATTATTTCTCTCTCTCTCTCTCTCTCTCACACACACACACACACTTGTAAACATTATTCACAATCAGAAAAGGAGTTAAATTACTGCTCACACTCAAAAATATTTGCTATCAAAAAAACCAACTTCTTACTTTGGAAAAGTGAAGTTATTTGTTAAACATTTTCACTTATATATATGTGCATATACATAAATATACACGTTATAATAACAGAACGTAAGATTAAATGTAGGACTCTGAACTACCACTACTGATAACAGTAAAATAAATCCATGAATTGAAATCTGCTGCAAATTGCTGTGTTCACTGTTGCACCTGTCTTCCCCAGGCCATGTCCAAGTTAACCATGTCAGACCGTAATCCATTTCTTCTGTACTCTTCTTATCAGTGTTACCTGAGAAGCCAGCCAAGCAACATACACGTAACTCCAATTTGTTAAAAACACAATTAAATAGCAGTTCTTTTCCAGCATGAATAACACGTAATAGAAGAGAGTACGAATGAATTCAAGAACATTGAGCACCCTCGAACCAAATATGATAGAACATTTTGCACCTTCAAACTACAGTTACAAACCTTTTATTAGCATCTTCTGTATCTCCACATAAGCACAGTCTTTTCCGCAGCATCCATAACCATTCTCAGACCAAAACACCACCACGGCTGATGAAACTGTCTCTCCAGCACAAAAAGGACCCTCTGAACAGCCACCAATGCTTAGAGCTAGCTCAAGCTTCTGCCAGAAGGCAAACTTATCCACAGGACTGACAATGCTGCCTACTACTGTATTTCTCTGACTCCCCAGAATAACTCTACCTGGCGAGAGGCAGCGCTCTGCCTATGCATCAAGCAAACCACATGCCACGGCACCACCTAGAAGAGGGTGGGGGAAGTTTTCGACAGAGAGGCGTGACTTGAAAATGTGGCAATCAGCTCAGCTACACGTCAGGACTGACTTGTTTATTTTTCAAGCTGTGCACTGCAAGAAACCAAAGGCATCCGAATCTAAGATAGGATAGATTTTCTGTAGAATAACGAGATAAGTATATATTAGAGGAGATGATGCAACAAGCGGGCATGACTTAATATTTTTAAGACACCATTCCAGTGCTTAGCTCCAGCCTAACCCTTTTGCATCAGCACGCTGGCACAAAGCGCTCCAGCTCCCCGAGCCAGGAGCCTGCTGGCGCGGCAGGAGGGACTGCGGGCACCTGCAGCCTCGCGCCACGTCCCAGCACACGGGGCGTTCCCTGCCATAGGAAGGAGGAGGGAGCAGGTGACACGTACAGGCGTCTGCTATAAGACTCTACAAATGTCTTGTTTTTTTCTCTTATGTTGCGTTGCTATGTAGGAGAACGGTTACCAGTAAACATTCACAAAGCTAACCTTGTTGCCTTTACTCAACCTCTCTTGCTTTGATCCAAACACCCCACAATGGCACGCTGCTGTGCTACAAAACCTGTGCATCCCACTGATGACCATTTCCTGATGCTCTCCTTCCTTGTTTACCAGAGCAGTTCCTTGTCCCAGTGCCTTGCCACCCAGGGACCAGCCCAACATCCTCAAACAGTGACAATCAGCTCTTGGTGTCAAAGATCTCGCAGCTTCATATTTGGACATGAAAGCACTGCAAGGAGCACGTTCACCTATCTTTGCCAGTCCTGAGCATTAACTAAGATGTACACAAAAAGAGTAATATTTCACTTGGGTCTTGATGGCACCAGGAGAAAGGGACCACATGGGACAAAATTAGGAGAAAACAGTCTAACAAGCCTGAGTGTAGCCCCGATATCCTCTGAGCTCTGTCTTTAACCCTGTGGATGTGAGAGGGAAGGATGCTCCTCCAACCCCGCAGCACCAGCACTGCCGATGTGCCAGTCCTTGGTTCAGCTCCAGCTGAAACCAAAGCCCTGACAAAGCACCAGAGACAAAAGAACCAGGAGTCGCCCTATTTGTCTGGCTGGAGCTTCAGGCCCAGCTCTAAGCTGCCTCTGGGCTAGAAACAGTGGGAACTGCTGCGGCAGGCCTGCCTGGGGCCCATACTCCCTGCACAGCCTGGGAAAGCGATGCTTCCCTGTGATGCCACTGCCAGAGGGCACCAGGTCCCTGTGCACTGTACACCTTGTCCAGCAGAGGAATCAAACAGAACCCAGCCACTAAGTCCAGGGGCTGCGATACACCCAGAACCTCTGTGCAAAACCTGAACAAAACAGATTCAGACAAGAGGCCTTAGCTATTACTTGCCACTTAATCCTTATTGTTCCAACACATAACAGATAATCTCTCATTACATGACCATCTAAAATGTCAGCCTTCCTGCAAGAGATAGGAAAATTACTTTTAACCAAGTTTGTTGAGCAAAACACAGAACAATTCACAGACTTTTAAGACTTTTAGAAGTCAGAAGTAAGGTATGTTCTTATGGAGGCTCACCGTGGCTCCTTCTGAGTCTGGTTTTTTCTTGATTTTCTGAAGGAGAAAAGCCAAGCAAAAGGTGATCTGAACCCCAGGAAGGAAGCAGACGTGTTCTTCTGGGCTTGAGGATTTGTGCAGGATGACATTTTGAATTCTTTATGATCTAAAAAATATTATAAAAAATAGATTGGTTTCAAAGTCTTCTTAAAAACAGAAAAATCCAATTTTACTGACATTTTTGGGCAGCGTATGGGACATACTGGTTTCTAATGACTAACTAGAAGGCTAAGGGAAAGATAAGCAAGTCTAAAGTTTCAAAACATACTGTTGTTTCTGGGTGAAACGTGTGAGATAAATGAGGCTGATTTTCAGGAAGCAATCAGCACTCAACCACTGGAAAAGCAGAAACGCTTTTAAATAAAGGCAAATGAGACATTTGAAAATGGAGGCACCCATAATCATTACTCACTTTCTTTTCACTTGTGTAAGAAATACTAGAGCCCTGAATGTACAATGGAGTCATGGACTGCAATGTAACTACTTAAGAGGAATTCAGTATTGCGTATGACAGTTTCTTTGAAATGGGATTCCCTGGGCCGCTCCAAGGCTCTGGAGTGTATGTTTTCTGCTGTAAACTACCTATTAGAACCGTTTTTAAATGCAAAATCCATCATAGATGGTTTCTTCGGAAAGGTTGCAGTCTGATTTCCTCAACTGCAACAAGCCACTGGGGATAAACCCAGTCTGCCTATAGGAGCAGTCCATGGCAAGGAGAGGACAAGTACCGCTCACAGGTTAGGGAAAGGAACTACAGGGAAACCTGCCACAAGAAACTAGAGGACATAAGGAAATAAGGCACTGCATCTCTTTTTTTTTTCCTATTTAAAACATCATGTCTGAAACAACGCAACAGTCTGACAATGCCTTATTCAATGACCACAGGAGAAAGCAAAAACAGAAATGGGAGCAAAGTGTCACCAATAACAACAGCAAGAGGCAGTGTTTTGAACTTAGTTCAAAATGAAGCGAATAATTCACGTAATGTGACTTAAATCCTGTGTCTAAGCTTTCACTTCAGTGACAATCCCCACGCATGACACAATGCTGCTTCCCTTCCCCCTTCAGAGCCTAACCCTGCGGTGGCATTGCTGGACTCGCCACTGAAAGTGATATCAGGAGAGTCCTACCAGTGCTCTGCTGCATGCAGAATGGTCAGAGAATGTGGGCAGAGCAGGACTCTGGGCAGAAGCAGAACCTTTTGTTAAACTGATATGGTCACAAATACCAGAGAAGCCTTTGAGGCACACAGCCCTTTCCTCAGATCTGAAATAGAAACAGCAGCTTTCAAAGTCAAATATCAGGGGAGAACAAACATGCAGAGCTTGGTTAGGCAACGCAGCAATCTGACCACGTCTGAAAGAGAAAACCAAATAGCTGTGGGCTAAGAGAGATGCCGAGGGGTGGACAGGCAGGAAAGGAGAGGTCTGTCCTGTGGCGGGCTGTACTTCCAGCAAAATGTTTAGAACTTCACCTTTCATTGGAAATACTTCTCTTCACATGATTCTGCTTCTACTTGCTATGAGGCTCAGACAGGAAGAGCTCAGTGAAGAATGTGCGAAAATGTGAATGCAATAAAAACATATATTATGCATGAAAACTATCCAGGGGGAAGATGGCCATGTTTGGTAAAGACACCAAGAGTTTTGTGCATGTCCATTTTGGATGCACAACAGCAGCTGTGAAATGAGCCTCTAGCTGTTCCTTCTCAGCCAGCCCAGCTGTCCAGGCTGTGCCATCCACCCTGATAATCAGCACAGTGTGCCCTAAGCCCAGCGCTACCAGGAAAAGTCCCTGCCAGTACAGCCAAACCTCCCACTCCAACCCAGATTACCTACTGACTCCACGTGCCATTTAGATACTTCTAGTTTCTTTAAGAAAACCAGGGAAGACTGAAACATTTTGTATGAAGCAAAAATTACTACGTCAACTGGGAAACCATCACTATATTTACTGTAATAACAGCAACTCTGGGATGAGAGTATCAGGGATTTTCTATTGTGACTCACAGCTCTGCCTAAGATTCTCTAAGAATCTGCTTACAGAAACGTTCATTTTGAAAAATGTATTTTTGGCAAAACTTTGATGTGAGAAGAAACTCAATGCAACGTCAGAAACTCCTTAAATACTAAATTCTGAAATGCTGAAGACATTGATTAGGTGACCATTATGAGACAGGTAAGGAGCTGGGAAAACACAGCTTACTGCTCTTTCTGCTGTTCCTTAGCTGATGCTCTAGTGGTGGTTTTAGCATTGTATTGACATCAATGTTACTCTGGAATTTTTTTCTTTGTATTTCTTCAAACCATTCTCCAGTCACTCCCTGCAGCCCTGCTTCAGATTTCTTTCTCTCCAGGAGTTTTCTAGAAAGGAAAAACAAAACAAAACAATTTATTTTAAAGCCATTTTAGACATTGCAGACACATGATTAGGAATTCTTTCTGTAGTTTATTTCTGTACTCGCAGTATATTTCTCCCTATAGCATGTCTGAAAAGTGACACGGGGACATGATACATTCACAGCAACCACATGGAAGACTTCAGTGGGAGTAGAATGCTCCTGCTTACCAATGAGACTGTGACTTGCTAAACTGGACTACTCATATGCCTGCATTATTTTCAGCCTCCAAGTGCATCCTTCTTCCTTGTAAAATGGGGTAATAATTCATAAGCATTACAAAACTAATTGAAAGTAAGATTAGATCCAGGCAATAATTGAATTAAAATGAATAATACTGTAACAAAGCAATTCTTACAACATTTATTCACTCATTTAAGCAAAAGCATTAAGGAGATTATTCTGATTTTCCTGAGGAAGCTGGCTGAGGCCCTGGCAGTGGGTGCCTACCGCGTACTTCTGTAAAGGAGAACAGCAAATACTGAATTCAGCTAATAGGTATTCATGCAACATGTCCAACGAGTTTGTCACATTTTCCCCTTCCCTTGCTGCACAGTGACTCTGCCTGTGTTGGATATGCATGCAACCAGCTAATGACGGCTATGGATGCTCTACAAGCAGACAGGAGGACTGAAGAAGCTACACACACGTGGCTACAAATGAAGAAGCTGCTCAGGAGCAGGCTCAGTTTTTATACCAGGAGATCACAGGACTGCATGGCTTATCTGGACATAAAAGAATAATGCATGCTTACAAAGAAGTCTGGATAGTGCAACTTACTCGTTTTCAAACTGCATTACAAAAGTGCCTAAAGTACCAATGCAAATGTGGCAAATCCACACCCAGTGTTTTCTGATGGCAGCAGAGCAGAATGCTGTGCACAGCCTGCAGATGTAATGCCACGTTCTACCATGGCACTCACGTCAATCCTCCATCTTAATCTGTGGTAAAACCCATGTGCAGGAACTTACATTATTCCAGTTATCAACTTACATAAAAACCCTCATTCCCTCTCAGGGACAGCATTGCTTCATGAAACAAACTGGAAATTAAATGTCCTGTCTGGAAAAGGATGAGTGTCCATCTGGAGCTGATACAGAACACTGTCCATTCCAGCACCTACTGCTCATCCGCTGGCCTCTAAAGGACAGAAGGGCAGGACAGAGACATTTTTGCTAAATGAGTATTTCCCCTGAAGAAGACCAATAGGCACAGGCACAAACACTTGACATTTCAAATAAACTTATTACAAAGGCAAAGATGTTAATCATCACCGACACTGCCGCACTGTGGGAATGATTCAGCGCGGTGAACGCCATCTGCAGCATGGAAAACAGCTCGCACTAATAGGAACCAGGAGGAGGAGATGAACAAAGTGCTCTCCTCTGCCAACTGCATGACATCACCCACGCAGCCTTAGCAATGGGGATCCGGGACCTTAGGAGGAGCAGAAGCGCTCGGAGCCAGGCATGAAGCATGTGGGGAGCGGCCGCAGCCGGAGCGAGCGCCTGGAGAGTGCGCGGGGCCGGTCCGCTGAGGTCCCGAAGGTGGAGACCATCTTCTACACCCAACCCCTCCTACAGCCCTTTACAGCAGCCAGAACTCACTGCTCCCCTCGCCAACGGAAGAGGCTACAAAGCGACCTACAGATGGCACCGTGTGCGCCTCTGCGCAGGCAGAAGGGTGACACCGCGCTGAGCAGTGACACCTGATGGCAGCAGCCCCGAGTACACCCAGCTCCCTGCATCAGCATCCTTCCCACATCACTGTCCCGAAAGCTCTCCAGCTCTGACATCTTCTATACCAATATCTATTTGCTTTCAATGTACGCATTCCAGACAGAAGGAAAAACATCAAAAAACCCACTTACTCTAGCATCTATCATACCAGGCATTGAATGAGCGTGCCCACCACCAAACAATATATTAGTTTTGCACAAACTCTGGCATTAACATTTAAACGGTGTAAAATCTTTACTGGCACAGGTTTGGCACTGTCTGTACTCATCATCTGTGCACGTGCTGCTTTTGAACAGCGCTGTCATCACCAGCTCATGAAATAACCCTTGAAATTGCCTGTGCGTGGTATTTACACACAAATGTACACCCACATACGGAACCCTATATATATATATATACAGTTATGTGAGTACAGAATAGTATTAATGTATGTGTAATTGGAGTATCGCACGACTATTAAACACTTCTCGTTTGCAGAGACTCCCAGCCAAACCGCATCGTTGCACCCTGTACCTGCTCTGCCAGCTCTGCACGCCCCTGGTGGCCGCAAACTACCAGAGAAGCCCGTCTGGAGGAACAATTACAACAGCAGATGGTATCTGCAGTCAGAATTGCAATGAACTTGCCTTTGAGGCAGTGCTAGTGTTACCTGGATTGCAAATTACATATTGAGACGCTGCACCATAGGGTGTCAGAACACCTAAGCACCCTCTGCACCAAATGCATAAATCCTGCTTCTCCGTCTGCTCTGTCCGTCCTTCCCCTCCTTTCACACAGAGCCACTTCCTCCTGGGAGGGGGCAGCCTGTGGGGTCGGCAGCACCACCCGAAAGCTGCCACAGGATTAAAGGCAGCTCCGGACCCAGGTGACATCCAGGAGCCCGTGCCACGAACCAGAGCAGGCAGCAACCCAGCATGAGCTCAGCGGCTGTGCCTCTCTAACTTTTCCCATCAATGAGCCTACGCAACATCTGAACCAATGAGACACTCGAGAGCAATTCTTCCACAGTGTTTTCCAAAACATCATTTCCTTCCTGGCATAAGTGTGTCCCAGTATTTCTAATTTCTTAAAGCTAACCTACATGGGTGCATGCATCAGACTTCTGTGTGCGTTATCATAAACACCATGGAATGAGCCGCAGCCGTCCCGCCACTCCCAGTTAGGATAACAAGGAGCTGTCATTGCTGCTGTAAGAGGGAAAGTTTTTTCTCTACCATCCTCACGCTGGACAAAGAGTAAAAGACAAACGTGTAAGGCAGTGAAATCGGTCTGCCAAACAGGACATTTGGGGCACTTCTGCTTCTTGCAGAGGGAACTCAATCCCACTTTTGTCAAAGCAGAAGTTGTTGGTTTGAGCAGAAGCAGGATTTGCCCCCAGCAACTCTTCCCGTACACCCTGGGTGAGAGCAGAGCTGGGGCGGTCACCAGGCAGCAGAACCACACGCACTGGACTGCCAACGCACCAGGGTTTGCTCCCCAGAACCAAGTCCCCAGTCTGAGAAGACAAAGCTGAAAGGGCTGCACATAAAACCAGGGCCAAAAGCACAAGCTAGCAACTGCAGCAGGACAGCTCATCTGCAAACCAATCGTGTAAAACCAGCCTGTGTCTTTACTTTGTTTATATTCCTCACTTTGCGAGTAAGATGCTAAAGAACAGTGCCTGAAGAAGCAGTTACTTCCCAACATTTCGCTTCAACTTCCCACCTTCCCACTGCTGTAGGCATTAAAGCCACACGGCTGAGCTCACATCTTTACCATTTACATGGCCAGTCAATGTTCTAGACAACTATGGCTGTTATCACAGCCCTGGATAGCTCTAAAATGGGTACACAAGAATATTTTCTTATTTACAGCTCCTTTTCATTTTCTAAAAATATCATTTAAAGACATACCTTGAAGTTGTCCTCTTATTAAAAAAAAAGATGGAAAGAAGTATTACCGACAACGTCAAAGACTACCAGAGCTGAAATAACTAAAAGAAACAAAACAAGTACCCACCATTTCACATATCATAGCAAAGAGTCCCAACATTCCGTTTCCAAGGTGCCAAAGAAGCTTCTGTATCAGGTTAATCCTGCCAGGAAGGGAAATATGCATACAGAGAGCCCAGATACTCTTTCCTAGTGCGTCAGACAGACAGTAGGTCTATTCTCTAAGGCAGACTTCTTTCCCTGTAGCCTGTGTTTTTTTTTTTACTCTCATCAAAGCAATCTTTTATTTTTCTTTCTTACTGCTATTTGGCTAATGTCTATAAGGCAAACAGTCTCCATTATTATACGTAAAACAGTACAGAGAAGTACATGAATCAGAGAGGAAAACTGACTCCAACGTTTTGGTTGCGCACATGACAAGACGGTGGAGAAAGATGTAACTGAAGAGCCTCTTGTTCTTTCCAGTGCCCTTTATGTCTGCAGAGTTAAGCGTCCTCTGGAAAATCAAGGCCTCCTCTGTTTAACAAAATGCTGCACTAGTGATAATGCTTGAAACTCTAACTCAGGCTGATGCAAATCAACCAGTTAGGCTGTATTTTCTCTCCTCCCAAATACTTTTTTTCTTCATACTTTTCATTTTCATTACTGCTGCTGCTGTGATTTATTGTGCATTGGTTTTACAACATCTATTAACACACTAAGTTGCCTGTAGAAGTCATATTTGTCTGAGTATCTAACCTATACAACTAAACATAAGGAAGGGCAAAGAGTGGTAGCCACAACAAGGAAGACCGAAGAGTGTGTTGGTTCCGCACTTCTGTCCAACCGTAACCCAAATGCCACCAAATGTAATGGACTGACTTTCACTGCCTTCAAGCAGCTGCTGGGGAGTCACCTAGTGGAGACAGTGCACTACAGAAAGGAGGAATTGCAAATGCCGAGCAAGGTTCACCTAAAGGACAGGGGAAAGCTTTCACAGCCCGGCACTGAACTACGCGGGGTATGTTTTCAATTCCACTTTGACTGACGCTAGCTTTCAATTACCCCTCAATATTTAGACGCTGAAAATGTGCAAAACCAAGAGAAGGAAGTGGGGAGAAAGTAAAAAGGGAATTAATCTCTGCAGTTTTTCCTCCCAGGCTGTGCGTTTTATGAGGGAGAAGTCCTGTAGACACAAACATACCACTTGTGCACACAACTTGGATACCCACCCTGTAGTACCTCTTCAAGCTGCACGCAGGGTTCACTAAGCAGGCAGATGCACACAGCAGATGTCATTTTGTCCCCAGAGCAATTCATTGACAAAAGACACCAGAGCCACACATTAGATCTGGTTATACGTGTCACGGATGCAGACAGGGAATATGTGCATTAAAGGCAGGGCATTTTTTGTGCCCTTACTCAAGTCCCACCCTGTTTGCTCATGGGAAAGTCTTTCTACTCCCACCTCTCTTCTTATTATTAAAAAGCAGAAAAATACAAAATGTGACCCAGGAATTTTCTGTAATACATTAATATATTTGTAAAATTCCTGTGACACTTCACAAATCTTCAGAACTCTCAAAGGGAAAGAAGAGTCAGCAGCATCTCCTGCTCCATTTAAGTACCAGAACACCTGAGACAAAACAAATAAAGAGAAGCACTCTACCCAGTGGTTTTGTTCCTTTTATTCCTTATATTAAGGCTGATCAGCTGCTTTGCGAAAGCCTAATACAGTAGCAGAGTGTACACTGATTACACTCAACCAGACAGTGAGATTATCAGCATGCACGAACGTTACCATCAGACTCCTGCTGTGTGCTGAATACTTCTTTCCACTCCGCAATACATTTGATAATTCCAGCAGCTCTGTACACAGGCTAAAAGTTCTATGTTTTTTTTTTTCCAAAGCACTGATTTATTACATGAAACTATACATGATGAATACACTGCAGACTTCTTATACTAGCTGTTGTTCTCCTTCACCAAATCCAACACTCCATTTCCACCTCCAGCTTTTGTCACGAGGGCAAGAGCACAGAATGACACCTTTGGAGCAAAAAAACCCACAAAATCTCTACAGGTGCTGCCAGGGGCAGTTACAGAGTCAGGTCTGTTCCCATGCTGACCACAAACCTTCCTTCCCTCTGCTCTGGCATCTCAGGAATCGGAAGTCCTCAACTAATGCTCCAAAATCAGGAGCTCAATGACTGTCTTCATAACATGAAGTTTCTGAAGCACAGAGCACTGCAAACTGAGATCACAGGAGCTGACGGTGTAACAAGCTGCAACAAAGCTTCAAAACATTGCTTTTAACAATAAACCATTATTTCAGCAGCTGCCCCGGGTTTATAGTAAAAATATTATTTCAGCCCTACTGGAACAAGCAGAAAAGGCTGTAAGTATATGTCTTTTCATCGAGTTTATAAATAATTGTAAAGTATAAAAGCTTTTAGTCCTTTAGGCAGCTGGTCAACAAGAGCGAATGAGGTCAAGTACCACCCATAATGTCACAGCTATCAGCAAGGCTCCATTCTCTGCTGGGCTGATTCTCTGCTGTTTCCCCTACATGAAGCGCAGAACAGGGAGAAGCTCCAAGCTGAGAACATTTTACAGTTGACTTACGATCTCTGTAAACGGCAGGTCCAGATCAGATGCGCAAGGTAAAGAGTATTACTTTGTTACGTTGCCAACACTCACAAGCTACCTGACAATACTATGTGGAAATAACAAAACAAATTCATGATGCAACGGAAAGGAAGGCTACCCATGATTCTTTAAAGTGTGTCACATAGCTTCTGAATTGTAGTAATTAATATTTCTGATGAGATAACTTCATTAATAGGAATTTCCATTGGCATTAACAGATGCTAATAGGTGCAATGGGTATAATTCTCCATGCAAAGTTTCTGATTTGATAGTAGGGATAGATGAAGTCTCAGTCCAAAGACATTATATGACAGGAGTACATTCTGGACTCCTGAATTTCTGTCCTGGAAGCCTTATACAGAAATATGGATGAATACCACGTGTCCCACACATGCAGTGAATCTTAGATCTTTGAACTTTTTAACTACATTAATCAATGTACTTTAGAACACAGTCAGACCAGTGGGGCTCATCATGCATGTCTGGAAATCTGAGACAAATCTGCTTCAAGAGATAACACCAAGATTGGAAGGGTAGAAGGCTTGGGAGGCTGGGAACCAGGTTTTCTTAGGTGTCCCAGTTTAATTCGAAGGTAATGATTAACAGCCAACCTATTTACTCTTCCAGGGCAGAGCTGCTAGTTGATTGTGGGACCTTTTACAAATATTGATAGCATGCTTAGAGACAGCTATCTCTGCAAGTAATTTACAGCTCAGCTATAAATTTAAACGGCCTTACAAAGACATACAACGTAGATGCTGTTTCTCATGTTATTGCACTACTTTCTTTATTCAAAACTTTTCTTGTTAACAATACAAGAGAAAATAAGGCAAAAGAAACAGGCCAGATGAGAATGCTGAATAACAGAACTTGGTTCCAAACAAAGACAAAGGTCCCACCTCTGCAAGCAAATTTCTGGACAATGGACCTGGACAGGCCTCTAAAATTTGGAGACTGCAAATAGAATCACAGAATCATAGAATCATCAAGGTTGGAAAAGACCTCTAGGATCATTCAGTCCAACCATCCACCTGTCCCCAGTATTTCCCACTAAACCATGTTCCTCAGTACAACATCTGTTTCTTGAACACCTCCAGGGAGGGTGACTCCACCACCTCCCTGGGCAGCCCGCTCTAGTGCCTTGACCATCCTCTCTCAGAGAAGTATTTCTTAGGCTTAGATGTCTGTTGACACAGGGCTAAGCTTGAAGCCTAAGGATCTCAAAATACACCTTTGCAACCTCAGGCAACTGTGCAGAGTCTCACACACCTGAAGCAAGAGTCTGGTCAACAGAAGTAATACAGAAGGTTATGATGTGTGTGTATCTTGTTTCTGTGTTACTACAACACAACACGAGCCTTGTTTACACTGCTTTAAGTTAAGGAATGCAGTCATAAAAATGGATGGAAACTCTAAAATTTGACAGAGTGGATGTTTTTCATCTGGAAATATAATGCTGATATATATTATAGACTTACACAGCCCTTGCTGTGGAGGCTTAGAATCTTCTAATTTATCACCTCTCAGGAAATACAAAAAGAATTACTTATATAAATATAATTTAAATATACATACATCAATTATATAAATATTTAAGTAGATACAAATATATATTTAAGTTCATTCAAGACTACAGTAAAGGAAGTTGAACCGTTGAACCACTCTATAATCTTTGACAGGTCTTGGAGAATGGGAGAGGTGCCCAAAGACTGGAGGACAGCCAACATCACTCTGGTCTTCAAAAAGGGCAAGAAGGGGGATCTGGGGAACTACAGGCCAGTCAGCCTCACCTCTGTCCCTGAAAAGGTGATGGAACAGCTTGTTCTGGATGCCATCTCCAGACAATTGAAAGAGAAGAAGGCTATCAGGAGTAGTCAGCAAGGGTTCACCAGGGGAGGTCGTGCTCAACCAACCTGGCAGCCTTCTATGACATCATTACTGGCTGGGTGGTGGGGGGAGAACAGTGGGTGTAGTCTACCTTGGTTTCAGCAAGGCATTTGATACTGTCTCCCACAACATCCTTATAACAAAGCTGAGGAAGAGTGGAATAGATGAGGGGATGGTGAGGTGGGTTGAGAACTGGCTGACTGGCTGAGCTGAGAGGGTTGTGATTGGCAGCGCAGAGTCCGGTTAGAGGCTTGTAACTAGTGGTGTTCCTAAGGGGTCGGTGCTGGGTCCAATCTTGTTAAACAACTTCATCAGTGACCGTGATGAGGGGACAGTGTCCACCGTCAGCAAGTTTGCTGATGATATGAAGCTGGGAGGAATGGCTGACATGCCAGAAGGCTGTGCTGCCATTCAGCAAGACCCAGACAGGCTGGAGAGTTGGGTGGAGAGGAACCAGATGAGGTTTAACAAAAGCAAGTGTGGAGTCTTGAACCTAGGGAGGAATAACCGCGTGCACCAGTACAGGCTGGGGGATGACCTGCTGGAGAGGAGCTCTGCAGAGAGGGACGTGGGGGTCGTGGTGAACGACAGGTTGGCCGTGAGCCAGCAGTGTGCCCTGGTGGCCAGGAAGGCCAATGGCATCCTGGGGTGCATTAAAAGGAGCATGGCCAGCAGGTCGACAGAGGTGATCCTCCCCCTCTACTCTGCCCTGGTCAGGCCTCACCTGGAGTACTGTGTCCAGTTCTGGGCTCCTTGGTACAAAAAAGACAGGGATCTCCCGGAGAGAGTCCAGTAGAGGGCCACAAAGACTTTAAAGGGCGTGGAGCATCTCCTCTATGAGGAAAGACTGAACAAACTGGGTCTGTTCAGCCTCAAGAAAAGAAGACTCAGAGGGGATGTGATTAATGTTTATAAATATCTAAGGTGTGAGAGGCAAAGGGATGAGGCCGGATTCTTTTCAGTGATGCGTGGCCATAGGACAAGGGGAAATGGCCACAAACCGAAGCATAGGAAGTTCCGCACATATGTGCATAAGAACTTCTTCAGAGTGAGGGTGACAGAGCACTGGAACAGGCTCCCCAGGGAGGTTATGGAGTCTCCTTCTATGGAGACATTCAAGCCCCGCCTGGACGCCTACCTGTGCAACCTGGTGTAGGGAGCCTGCTTTGCAGGGGGGTTGACTTGATGATCTCTGGAGTCCCTTCCAGCCCCTACAATTCTGTGATTCTGTGAAGGAACAGAACACCAAGACCTCCAGCTATGCTGCTGCAGCTCTCCCAGATCTCGAGCCCCCTTAGCTGGGAATCCACAGATACAGCAAGCAGAAGTAATGCAGTTGAGTGATTACTGCAAGCACAAATTAAATTGTGAGTAATTTATATATGATAAAGTAAAAACAGACTGCACTTTTCATCATTTACTCTTAGCTTTTGTGTTTTTGATGTGTTTGGCAACTGTGGTATCAACAAACACATCTAATTATTTTTAAGGTAAGGTCCAAGTTGGAATTTAAAATGCAGGCATTTAAGTACAGCTTATTACATTTAACAGTGTTAACAGAATGGCCTAGTTACAAATAAGGATTAGAAACACTTTTAATATGAACATTTAGATGCACAAATCATTAGGAAAAGTTCCAATTTTCTCCTGCTTTATTTTATACATTTCTTACATGAAATTTGTGTTGTGAAAAGTTTCAGACTGTCAGCAGTAGGAAATTAAATAATTTTTAAAAACCAGTACAGGAAAGTCTGAGCTGAGGTCTGTCCTTAGACTGTAAAGTCCTGTATTATGGTTATAGAACACAGAAGAAAACGAAATCTCTGTGCCAAAGCCTCAAACTCCATTTGGTGAAACTCCACTCGATTTGAAAATTAGGTTCAGAGAGCAAAATGACTGTAAAGGATGATTAAACTGGGTATACACAAATTACTAACAAAACTGAAAAGGAGACAGATGCATGCAACATCCTACAAACGTCAAAACAGCATTTGAAACAAATCACTGAATGTCAGTTGAAGTCTTGACATTCAGCCCAATGGGCTTTGCTCCCAGCTGTTAGTCAGGTTTCTCCAAATGCCACAACGACAAGAGATGCAAGTGCTGCATGTCTAAATGTGCCCAAGACTTCACTTTACATACATCAGGAACCCAACAAAATAAGCACCTCAGGCTTCACCATGGACAGCACAATCCCACTGAGACCCTTACTTAGGTACGTATTCCAGCATATGTTGCCATCTTTTACAGGACTACAGAACACACATAATCTGAAAACAGTGGAGTGTAGCCATGCCTGCATTGGGGGAGATACCCAGCCACTATGAATGCGAATTGTCCCTGTTCCAGTGCAACACTTTTTTCACTGTCTGCCAAAACCAATTTAATATTCCTGAAACATATGCAAGGACCTGAAGCTGCTCAGGACACTGAGAATGTACAAACCGTCAGAACCTGAAAACATTTATGAGGTCCTTCCAGGGCTGCTCACCACAGACAGATATTCACAGAATCACGGAATTGCTCAGGTTGGAAAAGACCTTAATAATCATCAAGTCCAACCACAACCTAATAATACTACCCTAACTCTAACAACCCACTGCTAAATCATGTCCCTAAGCACCAGATCCAAACGGTTTTTAAACACATTCAGGGATGGTGACTCAACCACCTCCCTGGGGAGCCTATTCCAGGGCTTAACAACCTTTTCCGTAAAGAAGTTTTTCCTGAAATCCAACCTAAACCTCCCCTGGTGCAACTTGAGGCCATTTCCCCTTGTCCTAACACCTGTCACCAGTGAGAAGAGACCAGCCCCGCTCTCACTGCAATCACCTTTCAGGTATTTGAAGAGAGCAATAAGGTCTCCCCTCAGCCTCCTCTTCCCCAGACTAAACAGCCTCAGTTCCTTCAGTCTCTCCTCATAGGGCATATTCTCCAAGCCCTTCACCAGCCTTGTTGCCCTTCTTTGGACCTGCTCCAGCACCTCCATGTCCTTTCTGTACTGAGGTGCCCAAAACTGAACACAGTACTCGAGGTGGGGCCTCAACAGTGCTGAGTACAGGGGCAGGATTCCTTCCCTAGTCCTGCTCACCACACCATTCCTGATCCAAGCCAGGATGCCACCGGCCTTCTTGGCCACCTGGGCACACAGCCCTTTCTTTAAGGTAACAACAGGCAGCACAGGTTACACTTCACAAGCATTACCTTTTGGAGTACCAGTGACTCTAACTGTGGCAGAGATAGAGGCTGCCAAGGACATGGAAACATTACTATTAGAGAACTCAAACCTATGAAGCACACAGGCTTCCCACAAGGTGCACGAGTCCTTAACTGGTTCACAGCTCCATGGAAAAACTAACAAAATCAGACTGTTCTGCATGAGCATGCACTGCTGTAACTCACCTGATCTACTTATTCTTGTGATCTAGTCAATTTATTCAGATGGACAAAATAAAATTAACTCTACTTTCTGAATTAAGCTTGGACTTAGAAGCAACCTACCCACAAGACTAAAGGTAAGCCTGGGCTTAAGTGTCATCTGTCTTAACAAGTGTCTTCTTCCTGGCACTCCAACTGACATCAGCAAGTGGTCTAGATAGTAATAATCATCACTGTCATCATCTCGTTTTTCATTTTTACACTTTATCACTTGAAAACACATACTGTATGGCACAATGCATACCCTGGCACAAGGCTCCTGTGTGAATGAGCCCAGATGGAAGAGCCCTGAGCGTGTCCTTCCCACTCCTGCGGGTTTGGCTGCCCAAATGCTGGGAAGGGCAGAGCTGGTGGCCTAGGAGAAAGCTCTTTTGAAGCAACTCAGAGGCCTCAGCCAGGGCAGTCCGTACTTCCCCTGGGAGCTGCTTTTAAGTGGAGGCTGTCCAGCTGTGCTGTGCCCAAGCCACAGCCCAGATGTGTCACAGCTGTGTCTGTGCATGGCCACAGCCCTGCAGATCCAGACCTGGACCCCAGGCTGACATCACTGCATGGCCTCTGCTGGTCACATCAACCTCAGACTGTCTGGCCATCACTGGGCCATGGCCAACCCCATCCAGCATCACCAGGCCTGATCCTGGCCCTGCTGTGACTTCATGGCTTGGTCTAAGCCCTGCTGTGTCATGATGGCCTTATCCGGCAATGGGCTGGGGCTGCCCTCAGCTTCAGGATGGGACAGGCCCTGGCAGTGAGGCCCTGCCCTGACGGCTCCATTGGGACACCCATGGATTCTGCAACCCTGGCTTCCAAGGAGCATCACCTGGACAGTGTGAGGAAGACAGGCGTACATGGATGCCCAATCAGATAGGCTCCTCCAAACGTAACACCTTTTTATGACCTTCCTGGGCCCAGCTTTGCCACCACACACGCTGTAAAAACCTCCTGCCCCCAAACACAAACAAGTACACAGCTCTGGAGGAAGGGATCAACCTGTAAAAACGCTGAAATAAATTTACTGTGAACAGAGGAGACCAGAGACCTGGCAGCAATGTCACCTGAACCCTGCTCTTTAGACATGAAACGAGTTATCAGGCTCTGGGTTAGATAGATTGGATCTACAATGCTAAAAGCCCAACAGAAAATGGCAGCTGCTCCGCTTTCCCTCCACCATAGCCTGCAATCCACCTGCCCTTCCTCAGCTCATATAAAGCCACCTTCCTCTACTTCGAAGTAAAGACTCTCCACAACATTCAAAAACAGCTATAAGGAAAAAAATCTAGCAGTGTTTTGAAAAGCAACTTAACCATTTCTCTTTGCTTATGGCAAACAACCCCTTCTTAAACAAGGGGAATCCCAAAGTGGGATTATTTATGATAGTAATCTTTTACCAAACTGAGCAAACGTTTTTAAATCACAGTGTTTCCTGCCACTTTTGCTTCTATTTACAATAACTTTTAGCACATTCTCCCTTCAGGGCTTCAAGGACCTGTTTTTGTAAGTGTTTACAAACCACTAACCATGCCAGTGGCACATTATCAGGAGTAAATAATAATAGCATCTCCTTCACAAACAAGACACAATAGGACAATCATGCCCTGGAACATCAAGGGCGGAGTATCTCTTATGAAAGAATTTCTTTATTAATGCCTTGTTGAGGGAGGGACCGCCAACGAAACCACAGTATTCCCGAGCGCTGGTGCCCTGGTATCCTGCTCTTCCCACCCATGCTGATTATGGGTACTTCGGGGTTGATTCTAAAAACTATTTTCAATTTCAAGGAGTTGGGGCCCTAATCTAAATCTTTCACCAAGTAAGTTATTCTTATTCTCTGAGAAGCTACCTCTGTGAATATGCTGAAATTACTCTTGGCTTAAAGAATGAAACGTCAGACTTCTCAAAATGTAAGCAAGACAGAATAACTTGCTTGCAGAAGAACTGAAGCACCAGGAGGGGGGCTGAGTACAGCTGCACCTCTGCAGCAAATGCCTTCAGAGGTTAGGAGTATGGAAAAAGTGGAAAATTCCTTTCCTATGCAGTGTTTGGTTGCCATCTTCCATTGTCAGACCTGTGAGAGTAAATGTCAGCCAAGAGAATACAATGAAGAACTAGCTGCAGCGAAGGATGGATGCTGTAAATGATGTGCTATAAGGCATCGAGAGCAGTTGTGTTCCTGTAAAAATAACTACATCCAAATGATTTGTTGTAGAACCCATCTAGAACAAAGTAAGGAGGAGATTCATCTTTCCCACAAGAATTATATGCTGTCAATGGGTCACCAAGAGAGGAGCAGTGAGTAATGGTGAATGTTTCTTCCAATTAATTTCTCTTGCTTTCATCTTTAAATGGGAGGATAAAATGAAAACAAACCTTTCCTTTGCTGCATATGCAAATTAAAAATTGCATAAACCATCCTGGAAATAAGCAAAACAAATTAAAGCAAAAGGATTGAGAGCTCTTCTCTACCAAAAGCTCAATTTCCTTTTCCTCTTTTTTTTTTTTTCCCCTCAGTTTTAATTCATTAATAGTGGCTGATGCCTGAGATACGCTCTGGGGCTGGAAATTAATTTTTTTCCATTCCTTCTACAAAACAAAACAAAACACACACAAAACCACTTCTCACACAATACAGGCATAGTCTTTTCTAGAAACATGATCTAGCCAGGAAGCCGCAAACTGGGGAGGTAGGTTCAATTCTCTGACCAGTTGCTTGTTATTTTCATTGTCTCATTTGAAAGTGAAGATAATAGTATTTCTCTTTTTCTCAGATGAATAAATTAAAGTGACAGAAAGCCACTGTATGTAGTCATAATAGGGTGCATTACATGATACAGAAGAATCTCCTAAGTTTGCAGTTAAACAACTCAGAGCACTTATGCCTGCTTAAATCCATTCTCTGTTAACCTATAGCTCATGTGCTGTAACACTCAACTATTCACTTTTTTCTTAATGCAACTAAATCAGCTAGCTCTCTGTCATGCCACAGTCCCCTACCTGCTGCCTCTTTTAAGCAGTTGGTTCCATGTCTCCTTGTTCCTCTTGTCTCAGCTGTTCCTCTCCTGCCTCTCTGTGCTGTTTCAGTGGTAGAGGAGCATTTCCATGCCAAGCCTGGGCACCTGCTAAGGCAGCCGGAGGGACCAGCAGCCCGATGGCTGGCTGGAAGGACACCTGCTCGAGCACTGCCCGCCTCTCCACAGGCTGTGGAGGGAGGAGCTCCCCAGAGATTAAAGGCAGCAGCTCCACCTCTGTATCCCATAGCTTCATGCCCTACTGCTACAGAGTCTTCCAGAGTGGACGGCCTGCCAGTCCCTCTCCAAGCTGCCAGGCTCTGTAGTGCTGCCCTGAAGGGACTGGAAGCAGCCTCCCTGGTTACCCTGCTATTGGCTTCTTGGAAAAAGGACAGAAAAGAGAAGCACCTACAGGTTTGTTAAGCCTTTGGGACCTGGGGCTCCACATGCAAACATCAACTGTCAAATCTTTTTTTAACTTCTGTCCCCAGCAACTGGAAAACAAAGCCTGAGAATGTGGTCTAGGTGTACCCTGAAGCCTTGAAACCAAAAGTCAAATGAGATCTGGAGTGCTTTTATGTCATAATTTTCAGGCTTATTCCATTGTGTGTGGAAAGGTGATACGTGGTGTCATTACCTACATCTACTGCAAGCATTCAGTGTGTCCTTATGGAAGCTGAACTGTCCCATGAACAACCTGGATGCCTCTCTGTCTCCTCCTAGGCATCTGGCTGTGGTTGGAATATTTAGGAGAAGGAACCTGCTTCCACAGGCATCTACATGATCATCAGTTTCACAAACCACATTAACTAAAACAGCCTTTTGTGACAGAGTTAGTCTTCTGTCTTTAATACTGTAATTAGATCATGTATTCCATTCATTTTTTTTTCTCCTACACTAATGCTTATGATACATGAATTTTCCTCCAAAGGAGTATTGTGAATAAAACTGGATTTGATGAACAATACTGAAGCTGGCCACAATTAATAGCGTTTGTTTGTTTTTAATTACGCAATAAGTACTCACTACTAAGTTTCTGTATTAATTTCAGAGTACATGGCAGTGTGCGTACAGTCACGTGAGTTACACCAAAGCTGGCT
The DNA here is from genome assembly GCF_002078875.1 of Numida meleagris. NCBI lineage: Eukaryota > Metazoa > Chordata > Aves > Galliformes > Numididae > Numida > Numida meleagris. Next base: position 178,079,881 of record NC_034409.1, on the reverse strand, counting down.
GCTGCAGCCTCTCTGAGCCTGTTTTGTGGGAGAAGCTCAGCTACGTCTGTTCGCAGTAGCTACTCAAAGGTATTGTTGTTCAGTACGGCCACGGGAGGGCACTAGAAAGGAGAAAACGGGCAAAAAAAGGCAGTCGTGGGAACCCACTGCCCAGAACACAGCAGGAGCACTGCTAGCCATCAGGAGCAAGAACATATAGAGGTCCAACAGGTCACAGTCTATTTCTGAACAAAAGAGAGAGCAAAACTGACAGGTCCTGAAAGCTTCACACAGAGGTGTGGGGCCTGCCAAGCTCCATGGAGCAGAGAAAGGGCTGGAGGTGCCCAGAGGGTGCATCTGGGGGAACGGGAACAGAGAGCACCAAGCAGGGTCTGCAGCTTGTGCTGAGCCCACAGCTGCAGAAATGGCACAAATGGCTGCAAAGGTCACATGTTCAGCTCCTCAGAAAGGCCACAAAGGTGAGTAGTTCAGTTGGAAGGGACCTTCCAAGGCCATCTCATCCAACTCCCCGACCAGGGCTAAGCAAAAGCTAAAGCGTATTGTTGAGGGCATTATCCAAATGCCTCTCGAACACTGACAGCTGTGGGGCATCAACCACCTTTCCAGAAAGCCCGTCCCAGTATCTGACCAACCCTCACGGTACAGAAATGTTTCCTAATGCTCAGTCTGAGCCCCCCCTGGCACAGTTTTGTGCTGATCCCATCGTGCCACCATCTCCCAGGAGCAGAGCCTGGCACCTCCCTCTGCTTCCCGTCCTCGAGGAGTTGTAGAAAGGGAGCTGGAGAGGGCTGTGTGAAGCAACATATAAAGCAGCCCCTTGTACACGTTTCATTTCACAGAGACGAGGGCTGTCTTGGTGAAGAGAGATCCAGCAACTCTATGAAGCTTCTATCAGTGTAGGTGAGAAGTAAGAAAAACATTTCCATACATCTGGAAACCTCAATTACTAAGCTGAGAACTCAAAACATTCAAAGAGGAACTAGAAAGTACTTCATGCTGCACTACAATATGTTTGTATTTGTGTGAAAATCAGCTCCTCTAACTGCCATTTGTTGGACAAGGTGAGCCAGCTTGCATCCATCTTTTGAACCTAGAACTTATTTCTTGCAGGAAAAGCAGTGGGTAAAAAGACAAAAGCCTGCTCCTACTTTTTTTTTTAATTCCAGAGTAAGTTGTATTTGGGAATGGATTTCAATGTTTCATTGATCTTTTAAAAGATTTGCAGACAGCTATGTGCTCACTTGTCTGACACCAACCAGCATGCATAAGGGCAGTGCAGACACTGGAACCTGATTTGTGGTCCAGGAGGAAACACTTTATTCCCTCTATCAGTCTGGGCCAGATTAGTCTACTCAGGAACATGCTATACTGTAAGCAGAGGTGGATGCTGAGCTGACTTGAGCCCACTGGTTGTTGTTAACTTGCTCCCTGGCAAATGCGATTTTATTTGGAGTCTCTGAAGCTCGCTGTGGCCATATAAGAACAGCAGGACTAGGCCCTCCAGGGCAACCACTATTACTTAGATTATAGTAGCAGCACCACAAAGACTGCTCATGATGGGACTCCCTTGGCCTGAAGAGCTTACAGACTAAGTGAGACCAGGTAGACAAGTGGAGTGAGGAAGAAAGTACTTTTATTAGGATTGAGAGATTAAGAGCTTGCCTAAGGACACTTGGGAAGTCTTTGACAGATCCGGGACTTTAACCTAGATTTCAGTATGGCGCCTTAACCATAAATGCTTCACCTATCTTTCCCAGTGTCTCTTCAACTGCGATTTAAAGTAGGCTCCATCTCAGTACAGCATCACCAGAAATGTCTTCTTATGCCATAAGCTGGTTTTGACAGCCTTTGCATGAGGAAAGATCACTTTTTGTCAACAGTGCTCTGGTTTCAGCTGCAAGAGTTAATTTTCTTCCTAGTAGCTGGTGTGATGCTGTGTTTTGGATATAGGATGAGAATAATGTGGCTAACACAGCAATGTTTTAGTTGTTACCGAGCAGTGCTCACACTGAGTCAGAGACTCTTCTGCTTCTTCCCCTTCTGTGAGGGGCTGGGGTTGCCCAAGGAGCTGGGAGGGGACAGAACCAAGACAGCAGACCCAAACGGGCCAAAGGGATATCCCATATCATATAGCATCACAATGAGCAGTGACACTGGAGGTGTTGGCTGTAAGGCAGCTGCTGCACAGGGACAGGCTGAGCATCATCAGTCGGTGGATGGGGAATAACTGCATTGTGCATCACTTGTGGTTTTTTAAATTCTTTTTCTTTTCTGTTTTTTTCTTTCTTATTAAACTGTCCTTATCTCAAGCTGTGAATTCTTGTACTTTTTCCTGGTTATGATTCTCTCCTCATCCTGCTGTGAGCCACCCAGCAGAAGGCTGTGTGGTCTGAGCTCCCTGTGGGCTGAGCCACGACACCCAGCCAGCAGCCGATGGAGACACAAAGAGCTGGTGGCAGATGGAAGCTCAGGATGCATGAGCTGACTATTGCTTCTGGAGCCTTCAAACAGCTAAAAACATCCAGTAAAAAACCCAAATGGACAGTAAACGTTACCCATTAACGTTCCTTCTATAGCTAACACGAGTGTGCTATTTGTGAGAAGTGCCTGCACATGCAGGTGCTGCGGAGTCCCTGTTCACTGCAGGGGAGTTGGGCTAGATGACTTTTACAGGTCCCTTCCAGCTCCAACCATTCCGTAACTCTAAGGTGGGTGGACGCTGCCTTTCATTTGCACACTGTCTGTGAGGTACCGGGAGCTTCATATGCAGGAGGAAACGATAACCTCTAATGCTAAGTGATAAGCGTGTTTTTTTTATCTGTTCCTTGACCTTTGCTTTCAATGTTAACACGGTGATCGCGTGCGGCCGTTCTACGTGGCTCATCCAAGGACGCGTGCACCTGAGCGCGGGCAGGATCCCAGCCACCCCAGGGCTCTCGGGACCGACATTTCGAGCCTCGGCTCCCAAAGGACGCGCCGTCAGCACGAGTGCCTCCGTCCCGCAGGGCCTCGCAGCGCTGTCCCGTCGCCAGGCACAGCGTTCCCGCACCAGAGGGAACACCGGCGACGCAAAAGCCAGAACCCGCCGCTCCACTGCCTCACAGCCGCGCCTGCCGCAACACGCGGGGCCCGAAGGCGCCGCTGCCTGTGCCCGGGACGGGGCGCCGAGCTGCCCGCCGGGACCGCACCGCCCCCAACCTGCCCGCCCGCACTACCTCACTCTGTCCTTCTCCGCCCGCCGCAGCTCCGAGTCCCTCTGCAGCACCTGAAAAATCGTCCTGGCTTCCTCCTCGTTTAAAAAACTGAGGTCCGGCCTCTGGGGAGCCGCGCTCATGGCTTGGCTCATCTCCCTGCGGGCGGCCAGAGGGCGGCGGACGGCGCGGAGCCCCTCGGAGCGCGGCGCGACTCCCGCATGGCCGAGCCCGGCAGAACGGCTGCCACCCCGCGCACGCACCGCGGCCCTCTGCCGCGCCGCACCGCCGCGCCCTCCCGACCCGGCCCGGCCCGGCGGGGCGGGGAGGAGGCGGTCCCGCAGCCGGAGCTGCTGCTGAGTGCCCGCGGGCAGGACAGTGCGGAGGTGTGCGCGGGGCGCTGCTTGTCCGGGCTCCGCTTGTCCCGGCTGCGCCGGGCCGCCCTGGGCGCTCGTTCGGGCCGGAGCTGGTGGTTTGTGTTAACAGTGCTGGAAGTTTTCAGGAAGAAATAGCCAAGGAGTTCTTAACCTTTGTGTGATGAGCACGTCTCGGAAGTAGAATCATGGAATCATTAAGATTGGAAAAGACCATTAAGATCATCTGTCCAACCATCAACTCATCCCCACCACGCACTCTGACCACGTCCCTCAGTGCCACATCTACATGTTTCTTGAACACCTCCAGGGACGATGACTGCACCACCTCCCTAGGCAGCCTGTGCCAGTGCCTCACCACTCTTTCTGAGAAGTTTTTCCTAATATCCAACCTGAACCTTCCCAGGCACAACCTGAGGCCATTACCCCTTGTCCTATCACTGGTTGCTTGGAGAAGTAACTTTGTTCGGGCACCTACAGCTCCGCACTGATGTGAACAGTGCGAAGAGATGTGCCCTGAGCATGTGCCTGCCATCTGTGGCAGCCTGGTTGTGGTGGTGTCACCCTGGTGGGCAGCTGGGCTCCTGTACAGTCACTCTCACCTCTCTCTCCCAGCTGCAGTTGCACAGCACTGTTTCCCTCCCTCCAATTAGCTCTCCCAGAGGTGCACCCAGTGTCGCTCACAGCTCAGCTTCACCCAGCAGTGGGTCTCTGTGGGAGCAGCTGGAGCTGATCTGACATGGGGCACTGCTGGGCACAGAGCTGTCTCTGCAGCCCCCCTCCAAAACCTTACCCCACAAACCCAAAACAATAGTACTAAAATGACCTTTGAAATACATTAGTCAATGAAGGGCTGTATTCAGGATCGAATCACAGATGTGATCACAGGTGTAAGGAAAAGCAGGCACACTTGCTGCTATGGAAAACAGGCAGTGGGAACATCAGCACAGCCATGTGCAGTGGGAGCTGCAGGCAGCTGCCTTCCCACCCTATACAGTGGGCTGATGTGGGGCCGCAGTGGAACATTTCCCCACTGGGAAGTCATGCTGTGCAGGTGGGAATAAGGTCCTCACAATCCTCACAACAGGGATAGTAGGTTCCAGAAGGCTCCTTGTTTTGGGGTAGTTCCTGGCATCACTCATCAGCCCAAAGAGGAACTTTCCAATTCCTAGTGACAAAACAACAAAAATAAGGCTATGAGCTAATGGAAATGTAATGGAAGCTGTGGAGAGTTACACTGTTTAGAAGATGTGGAGGGGAGGTGTATCCCACAGAGAAAAGACCCGGTGGATTTCTAATAGGGTATAGGATGTGCTTCTTGGTAAGGTCCAAACCTGTTATTTCAGCAGATGCAAGAGCCGCAGTCATCACTGGTGCATTAACAGATTGCAGACCTCTCTCTTAGGGTAAGCATCCTGCCCTCCCTGTTCTGTTGTGCTGAGCACAGAGTGACTGTTTCATTACTCACTCAGCCATCGTACCTGTCATCTTAGCCTTTCTTTTCTGCTTTCAAAAGGAAGGTAGCTACACAGAAGGAATCCCAAGCCATAGCCTTTTTCTTTTGTGCCTCCTTAGTGGCTGTGTTCCATCAGAAGAGGCCAAGCACACAGAGTTTCCCCCAGGAATCTCCCAGGCAGAGAGTTAGGCAGCACTCTCCCTTTCCACCTGGCACCTGGAGGGAATGGATAGCAGCTGCTCACGGTGCCTCACAGCTTCTCCCAGAGCTGAGAAGGATTGTGATAACAGTCATTTCCGTTGATCCGCTGCAATAAACTTGATTCAAACATTGCAGTTTTAAACCAGCAGGGTACAGCTCTCAGGGCAGTTTTCAGACAATTGTGTGAAGAGATGTCTCTTGCTAGGGTGAGCATTCTCCATGGCCACAACACAGGGCCTCATCAATGCCCACCATTGCCTAAAAGTGATGTTTTATATTATCGGTTATATTGGCTTTTTTTCACTTTAGAAATACATACATACAGAGTACACAGGAAGTACATGGATGTTCTTAAGAGTTTACTTAGAAAGTAATCACTATAGTCCTCACATAGAAGGTGTAACATTGCCCATGAATTTGCTTATTTTATAATTGTATATATCCTGCATGTAAGTGAAGAATGAAATCCATATTAATAAGTTTTTGTAACTCTTTTTCTTCTTTTCTAATAATCTAATTAACTGCCTTTTTTTTTTTTTTATCACCAAGATGTGTTAAAAACACACAGCATTTTAAGCACAGTGAGGAACAGGGCCAAAGTGGTGTTGACATTGTCTACACAGACTTCAGCAAAGCCTTCGACACTGTCTCCCACAGGACTCTCCTGGAGAAGCTGGCAGCCCGTGGCTTGGACAGGTACACTCTTTGCTGGGTAAGGAGCTGGCTGGAGGGCCGGGCCCAGAGAGTGGTGGTGAATGGAGTTAAATCCAACTGGCACTGGGTCACAAGTGGTGTTCCCCAGGGGTTGGTGCTGGGGCCTGTCCTCTTCAATGTCTTTATTGATGACCTGGATGAAGGCATTGAGAGCACCCTCACTGAGTTTGAAGACGACACCAAGCTTGCAGGAAGTGTTGATCTGCCTGGGAGTAGCGAGGCCCTACAGAGAAATCTGGACAGGCTGGATCTCTGGGCTGAAGCCAGTGGGATGAAGTTCAACAAGACCAAGTGCCAGGTCCTGCACTTTGGGCACAACAACCCCAGGCAATGCTACAGGCTTGGGGCAGAGTGGCTGGAAGATTGTGTGGAAGAAACAGACCTGGGGATATTAGTGGATGCTCGGCTGAGCATGAGCCAGCAGTGTGCCCAGGTGGCCAAGAAGGCCAATGGCATCCTGGCTTGGATCAGAAATAGCGCAGCCAGTAGGAGCAGGGAAGTGACGTACAGTACTGTACTCAGTACTGGTGAAGTCACACCTTGAATACCGTATTCAGTTTTGGGCCCCTCACTACAAGAAAGGCACTGAGGCCCTGGAGTGTGTCCGGAGAAGGGCAATGGAGCTGTGAGGGGTCTGGAGCACAGGCCTTATGAGGAGCGGCTGAGGGAACTGGGATTGTTCAGTTTGGAGGAGGCTCAGGGGTGACCTTATCATTCTCCACAACTGCCTGAAGGGAAGTTATGATGATGTGGGAGTCGGCCTCTTCTCCCATGTAACTAGTGATAGGATGAGAGGGAATGGCTCAAGTTGCACCAGGGGAGGTTCAGTTTGGATGTTAGGAAAAACTTCTTCTCTGAAAGAGTGGTCAAGCGCTGGAATGAGCTTCCCAGAGAGGTAGTGGAGTAACCGACCCTGGAGGTGTTCAAGAAACGTTTAGATGTTGTACTGAGGGACATGGTTTAGTGGGAAATATTGGTGATAGGTGGACAATTGGACTGGATGATCTTGGAGGTCTTTTCCAACCTTGGTCATTCTATGATTTTATGATTCTATGTTCATTTCATATATAAGCAAGTGATGGGATTATTTAGAAGAATGCTGAGCAGGCACACTAGGGCTTCTAGAAAGATGCTGCCATACAGTGTGGTGGTTAGCAACCTGGAAGAGAGGGTCAAAGTAGCACAGGAGAGGCTGCAGATATCAGACTTGTCTATTAGTAATGTTAATTGCTAGTGCCACTAAAGGGGATGCTGACACTCATACCTTAATTATAGGGCAAATTCTTCAAAAACTGCATTTTACAAATACTGTTGTACTAATGGGTGATGTTAACTCCACTTAACTCTCAGTGGAGGATTTCAAAGTGTAGGATTCCAGAGAGCCAGAGGAGCTGTTTGTATATGCTGATCTGTAATGGAGAATATACGGGAATGTGCAGCAGGGCTGATTGCATCTCATCGCAATTGGCCTTGAGCCTTGGAAGAACTGTAAGGTCTTGTCTAATCCTGTTGAACTAATAACTGTGTAAATTGTCATGCAGATTAGTGAAGGCTTGTTTAATTAACTCCTTGCATTAAGTGAAAGAGGCTTCATGGCAATGCAGAGACTAAATATGAAGTGTCTGCCATTTAAAATGTATTAAATCTGCTTATTGTGTTTGAATTAATTATTTCCAGTACTGACCTAGGTCCAAAATAGTTTGATAAAAAATACTCTGAAAACCAAAAGCAGTGCCTCTCACTCTGTTTAATAAGCACATCATTTATATCTCAGTTTACTGCAATAGTGGTAATTGATGTTTTTGTAGTAAGTTAACAACAAGAGGTCCCACTGAGCTTCACAGGACAAAGTGGGTTGGTTGCACTGCGTGATTTCTGCACATGGGTATTTCCACTGAACAGGGTCCTGCAGGATCTACAGCTGGGCCCTCGGCTCCCACTTCAAAAGCACTTTGGACTTTCATCTAGGCATTTTAGCTATGAAGTACTATGCTTTGAAGATTGCCTGGATGTCAACATCCAAATGCTGCTTGTGCTATTATAGCTGTTTGTGCACTACACAACCTCCTGTGAGGCAAGCGGGGAGCCAGGACTAGGCTGAGCAGGTTGCGGAGCGTAGGCCATTTTGTTGGCCCTGAAACAGCCACAGGCAGTAGGCCTGCTCCTACAGCGAAATCCAATCTTCCAGGCACACTACTCACAAGTCACCTCTTGCAGCTTGCATGTCTGAAGACTGCTCCTTTTCACAATTTCCTCAAGCACTTCCTCTCTGAGATTTTCTCATTCATCTTCTTTTCTTTTCCTCCCAGTACATAGAGCATGGGCCTCTTCTACCCCCTTTTTAGACTCTAGCCTACTGTTCTCACTGTTCAAGAACTCCTGGCTTCTGTTGCCTCTCATCCTAACACCTTCCTGACTCATATGTTGTCTGTATGAGTTTATGAGATCCTCATTTTTTTTTCAATACAGAGTTATTCCTGCTGAAGTAGAACTGATGATCCCTTATAATGGCAAAAAGGGCAAGATAGAATCATAGAATCGTTAGAGTTGGAAAAGACATTTAAAAGCCATCTAGTCCAACTCACCTTCCATGAACAGGGACACGTACAGTTCAGTCAGGTTGCTCAGAGCCTCATCCAGCCTGACCTTGAATATCTCCAGGGGTGGGCCATCCACCACCTCTCTGGGCAACCTGTTCCAGTGCTTCACTAAACATGGGAGAACGTCATGAGAGGGATCTGTGAAACAGTGCCTGGTCCTTGCACTTCATGATCCTCCTTTCCTAGTATTCTGTGCAGCTTTAGACAATGACTCCATGGCACCCTTTATTTTTTTCTTTTTGCTCATGCCTGGTTGTCTGTCCTTCTTCCTCCCTTCCTTACTTCTAGGATTCAATTAATGGCTAGTTCGACTGTGATGCCCTTTGGGACTGCGCTTTCTCTGGGCTGGAGGTAAGAGAAGATTGTGAATAGGATCCTTCTGTTTCATCGAGTGGTATGTATGTGTCTGGTGTCCCCACTGAAAGAGCCATAGGTTGGCTAGTGCTGTAGATAACATCTGCTCTCATGGCAGAAACTATGTTACCTTCTCTTCCTCCTTAAATATGTACATAAACATAATCACCAGAGGCCAATACCTGCGACATAGCAAAATTATGCCTTTAATATATAAAGGATATATGCTACTGCATGCAACCTATTAAGACTGACTTGAGTAAAGGTAAAAGGAATGACTGAACAATAAAGAAGAGTTGTTAGAAACAAGAAGGCAACCTTCAAAACACTAATGTCATATCCAGATGAAGAAACTAGAAAAATTCATAATCCTTGGCTGATAACATATGAAAATAAAACTAAACACACCAAAAAAGAGTGGTGAAGAACAACTCTAAACCAGTACTAAATTCTTCCTCAAACACATCACAAAGCTTATCAGAGAATCTGTAGGGCTTGATCAATGAACAAGATATAGAAGGAGCACTGCAGAGAGCAGAAGATCCTTTCAGAGAAGAAACCAGTGTTAACTGTGAAAGAAACTAGGAAAACCCACATGACAGAATCCTTTTCCAGAAGAGGATCTGACAAAAATTGAAGTGACCGTGCAAAAGATTATGTGACAAATAAGAAATGCAAATATTAACAAATTACCAGTACCAGAAGTTACATCATCCAATGATTGTAAGAAAATTTATTGTAGTCTGTAACTGCTCACTGTAGTCCTTGATACCTGAAGACTAGAGTGGAGCAAATAGATATCAGCTGTAAACAGTTTTCAGAGAATTAAAGCACCAGACCTTTGGGTAAATTTGTGGAAATTGTAATAATGGACAGAATGAGTAGTTACCTGGGTTAATACCAATTACCTTGGAAGAGTCAATGTGGCTCCAAAAAAAGGGATGTACTACTTGGCAATCTTCTTGGAGCTTTTTGAAGGGTGTCAGCAAATCTCCTGAACAAGGAAAGGCTGAGACACCTGGTCTGTTCAGCCTGGGAAAAAGAAGACTGAGAGAGGACCTGATAAATTTTTATAAATGTGTAAAGGTAGGTGGGAGTCAAATGAATGAGACCAGGTTCTTGTCAGCAGTGTATAGTGATAGGATAAGGAGTAATGGCCTAAAACTTGAACACAGGAAGTTCCATACTAACATATGGAAGAACTTCTTTATGGTAAGGGTGATGGAGCACTGGAACAGGTTGCTCAGACAGGTTATGGAGTTTCCTTCTATGGAGATATTCAAGACCTGTCTGGCAGCCTACCTGTGCGACCTATTGTACGGCACCTGCTTTGGCAGGGGTTTGGACTTCATGATCTCTTGAGGTCCCTTCCAACCCCTGCAATTCTGTGATTCTGTGATTCAGGATAGTAAAGACAAAGACAAAGACAAAAACAAAGACAGACTGTGAGGGACTGCAAGAGGCCTTTGTAAGACTGAGTGACTACGAAACTAGAAGGTAGATAAAGTTTAACTGCTACAAATATTGGTATGTGTGGAAAACCAAGCTTAACATATAAGCTAGCTTTCACATGTAAGCAATGGACTCTAAGCTGACTATTACCACTTGGAAGAAAAGCCTTTATGCCATGCATAATAGAAAAGTAAGCCAAATATTAGAATTTATTAGGGAAGAAAAATAAATGCACGCTTCACCTACAGCTTGTATGTGAATATGGAACTCCATGTGGAATATAGAATACATTACGTACTCACATGCGATATAAATAAGTTTACATACTGTGAATATTTATGGTGAATACATACGCTGTGTATATAATGAATATATATATATCATCTATAATATATGTTATACTGATTGTGTATGAATATAGAACTCTATTGAAGATGGAACTAGAATATAGAACTCTATAAATTCTCTATTTCTATATGGAATAGAAAGGGTTGAAAGGGATTTGCTCTGGGATTTCTTCAAATACAGGAATGGAGGGCCATCAAATGGAGCTAATAGGAGCTGATTTCAATCCATACAAAAGAAGATGAACTTGTGCAACTCCTTGCCAAAGTATTTTATAGATGCAGAAGTTTAAATGGCTTCGAGGGGAGACGGCAAAAGAATTTAAAAGAGAGATTCATTCAAGACTATTTGATAAAGAAAATACTCAGAGCTGAGAATAGTCACATTTTGAAAGAGCTTCATATTCCCTTGTTCTTGTTTTTTAGGCATTTACTTATGGCCAGTAGTGTCAACAGGATACTGAGCTAGATGGAGTGGTGGTCTGAACCAGTATGAGCCTTTGCATGTTTCAGTGGACATAGCCAGAAAGCATATATGTGAAACCTGAGGAGGTGGGCTTATGGCAGAGTATCATCGCCTCTGGATGGGCTGTGAATTGGACTAGCTGTGGAGCCTTGCTAGGCATTCTTTGATAACAATAATGCCTTGGTAGTAGAGATTTGTTCTTAGGAGCTCACCTGCCACACAGATAGATTCATACCTGTGGTAAGGAACATGTGTTTTATGTGGATACAGAGGGCTCCTTATCTTAGAAACCTTAGAAATTCCTGAGGTTTTATTTTATTTTATGCCTTTTGTTCATCTGTTCTGCAAATGTGGTCTTCACCAGCTGCCATGAGATCTTCACTAATGACCTGAATGATGAGATGGAATGCATCTGCACTACAGCAGCAGGTGATGTTAAACTGAGAGGAGAAGATGGTGTATGAGAGTGAAGAAGCTATTCAGAGCAACAGGCAATAATCTCAATAGTCAATAGACTAGAGAAATAGCCTGACAGAAATATCTTTGGGCGTACGTGAAAAATCCTGTGCAACAGTACAAGTTGGGAACTGGCAGTCTAGAAAGCAGTCTTTCAGGAAGGGACAAAGGGATTGTGATGAATAAGCTGAATGTGAGCTAGTAATGAGCCCTTGCAACAACCAAAGCTAACTGTATGTTGGGCTGCATTGCTAAGAGCATTAGCCAGCAGACCGGGGGAAGTGGTTATTCCCTCTCCATGACACTCATGGGGCTGCACCTGGAATGTTGTGCCCAGTTTTGGATTCTCAAATACACGAAGCATTGGCAAACTGGAGAAGTCCAGTGGAGGAACACAGATCTGACCAGGAGGTTGCAGCATGATACAAGTAGAGTTTGAGATAAATGAGTTTGTTCATTCTGAAGAAGAGGTTAAATTAATCTAATTGCTGTGTACATCCTTCTAGTACTGGGTGGTTATAGAGTGAAAAGTGACAGGATCTTCCTGGAGGTCCACCACAAAAGGAGAAGGGGAAACAGACGTACATTGCATAAAAAAAAAGTCATATTCACCATTATAGTACATGTCATGCAAGGAGGTTTCACATGGGCAAAACTTGAAGGTCATGAGCATCTAACAATGAAGTTAGGCCTGCTTTGAGATTCAACCTCATGAGCTTCTAAAATCAATCTAGATTAATCTATGGTTCTGTGAGTCCAAGTTGTTTGTAGCATATACGTCATACTCAAGTCAGCAAACTTGTTTTGCGGAGACATATAAAGCTTCTGTATACTGACTGCAAGATGTAAGTGTAACCTATTGTGAGGAAGTTTGTTTCATGGTAAACATCAGTTCGTCTTTCACTAGTGATCACCGGATCATAACTGATGATTAACTGTCAGCAACTTTGATTGGTGTCATGGTTTTGTGATTTTTTGTTGTCGGTATTCCACATCATAACATCATGTAAAGCACTGGCAGTTAAAGAGTTAATGTCCTGTTTTCCATGGACTGCCTTTTTTGGGTGCTTGGTTCTCCAAGGGGGAGGGGAGAAGCTGCACTGCCCAGGGGACTTTGCGCCTGGAGGGGTGGTGAAGCCACCTGGCAGACCCGGAGTCTTTCTTTTCATATGTGGCAGAGAACATGTGGTCCCCCTGCAGTTTACTGAGTAAGAATTCAGCTTTGAACTCTCTCTGTTTTGATTTGCTGGCCTCAATTTCGATATAATACTTAGTAAATTAACATTCCTCCTCAGATTGGTGCCACTGTTTTGTTTTAGACCCGTCTACAATTTCCCCACCTTTAGCCTTTTCCCTTTGTCTTCCCCAGGACATGGGTCTGCGGGTCCCCTGCTGCATTAGCCACCGGACTGGGCCAGGCTGGCCCCTAAACCGCCAACACTTTTTTTTTTCCTCCTTTCTCTCTTTTCCGGGCCTGTGGGCCTGCTGTCCCCCTGTCACAGACACAGATCCATAGGTAACGCTGTGACAGTTGGTTTCCTTAGAATCTCAGAATATCCAATACATAATGAAGAAGAAAGGTAATGGTTCAAAATCATCACTTTAATTTAAGTAAGGAAATTAAAACAAGTACAATGTCATTAAAATCTCACCATCTAAAATAAAGTTGCTTAAACCAAAAAACTTGGTGATATCTTTAATTAAGTTGTTTGAGCTAAAAGCACATCATACTTCGTCTAAACCCTGAAGCAATTACAGTTATTAATGCTCCAGAGAAAACTCTGGTTTTATTCACATCCTCTGCTTTGGAGGACAAGAAACACCAACTGTGTTATAGAGAAACCAGAATGCCTCTGAGAATATACCAGAGAAAATTAATATAAATTGTGGAGTGAAAGTGCCTTCTGTTCCAGCTAAGAAGCAGATTGTCTATGTTCTGTGACCTTCATTAGCGTGTAACTCCAGGAGTGCTTTTATTGCAGGAGGATTACTAGGAGAAAGCAAAATTCTTTGTGTAGGATAATTCTATCAGAATCTAGTTCTAACTCAACTGGCTTTGCATAAATATCCTTAATAGTGAAAGCTGGAGGAGCAGCCCATTTACATCCTTCTTTTAAATATCAGTGCATTTTGATGTTGGTCAACTACAAATACAGTACATCAGAGAAACATAAATAGTATTATTCTTTTAAAAGACATTTTTTTGCTCTTGCTTTGTATACAGCAAGTAAGTTCCACCTGGAAGATCAGGTAAAAAACACATTTGGGCTTCGGTTCAACTCTAGCTAGGTAGTTTTCTCCTGCATACACTGACAAGAAGACTAAATGACTTCTCTTGCTGAGGAAAGTATTCATTTTACCAAATGTAAACATGTGTAATGTAAACAACTCTCTTTAAGTGATTTTGCCTAGTTACCTTTATTTTCAGTGAAGAAACCAAACACTTGTGTACACAATTTATCTCATTCTAAAGTAGACGTCTAAAATAGGTCAGATGAATCATGCCTTAAAAGGGACTGTTTTTCTGCACTGAATATAAAGGGAGTCTGGCACGGCTGGCTCAGAATTGTACGCTACAAATGGCTAAAGTTAGATGAGAGGAATCCCATCCCACCTGTTTGTACACATAATAAAAGAATACCAATACAGTGTAAAAATGAAAATGAACGAGTTGTCCCCAGGCTTTGAAACAAGTTATTTTAATCTTGAGCAATTCAGCTCTTAATTTAGGGTTAGATTCAGCTCTCATTGAAGTCAATAGCTGTGTGTTTTGAGAGGAATTTAATGAGGCTTGTCACTTAGTTTTGTTTAGTCTCTCATCAAGGATACTTACTTAGCTAAATTCAATTACAAATGGATACTCAATGCTTAATGAGAAAGGATATTTTATAAATGTGGATTATACTTTGAATAGGACTTCTTGTAACTTGTTTTTTTTTCTTCCAAGTTTTAAATTAAATATATGAGCAGTACTGATAAATCCTTACTTAATAATTCTAATTAAAATAACATCAAAGAACAAGTTTATTTTCTTCTTCCACAGGATGATTTTCCCTTTAATTAATACATGCATTATATTAAAAAGTTCAGCAGAGTGTTAAGTGACAGCTCTGGAACTTGCTTTGCTCTGTCAGTTTTTCAGAGGTCCTCAGTGATGGACCCCAGATCCTAACAGGTACACAGTGCAATGGAGATTGACTTGGAAAGTCTGATTGAAACATTAGAGACCTAGTAGATCACTAGAGACCTAGGTGATGAAAATGAACAGCTATCTAAATGAAACCACTGAAGATTTACTCTGTAGCTCAGGTGTAATCCTGTCCTGATCTCAGTAAGAGGAACTGAAGGAATGGGGCATGCACTTACGTGGCTGTGACCATGACATATAATACAGAGCCTTTGCTAGAACTAAATGAAGCCTTGTGATTCGTGCTCTCTTCACTCCTTGCTGAATTAATCCTAGATCTGGCTTCACAGTTAACTGATTTGCATGGGCAACTAGTACAGAGCCCTTGAAAAACAGGAGAAAGGGAATTCTGTCAAGCAGTGGAAAGCAGCCACTCTGTTTGACAGCCCTAGTGAAAAGCAAAAAAGGTCAATGTGAAAGGCTTCTTTTAAACATATTAAGAATGAAAGTAGCAACTCTGCATATTAATAACAGAATTAAATTAGAAGAACTGGGTTAGTATGGGAGTGGCTGAAGGCAATGGACTCTCAGGGCACCTGGTAGTAAAAGAAGAGGACTTAACTAGATGGAGAAATACAAGCAGCTTAGAAAGAAACCACCGACCCTGTTCTTGTGGAATAAGATTTTCGCTGAACAAGCAGTTCTCATGTGGATCAGTTCTGTTTGCTGTCCCATTGCTAGCTTTCATCTACCCAACATCTTTGCTGCTCCAGATTGCAGGAGCAAATCCAGCCGCTTGTAGATAGTCTGCATAAGTGTGTGAGGGAGAGCTGTGTGCTCTGCAGAGCTCTTTAATGAAAAGTACTGAAGATAATAGCCTGTAATGCTGCTAGGGGTACTTCAGCATCTTTGGTGCTCTCCTCTCCAGCAAATCTGTGCTGGAATTTTTCTAATTGTGTCAACATATATTTAAGAAAATTTAGTACAGACTTATAGAAACTCTGGGTCCTGAAGGGATGTTGAATTAAAAAATCTTTCCTGTTCCAGTTGAATTAGTTACATTAGTACCTTTCCTGTTATCACTTTGTTAATTAAGCTTGCAGACTTTGCATTTCATACATGAAGAAACATCAAGTTTGTGTGCATTAAAAGTGAAAGTGGTATGTAATCCATTACTTAGTTTGTAAGGAATAATTAAAAAACAGAAATGATACCAACAGTCCACAGGGAAGGTATGAGAGGCTGCATTTGTATTAATTCATGTAACTGCAGTGTTTTCTGGTAACTTTTGGTATGTTTATATGCTGAATAATTTACATATGATCTCGATTTCTTGAGATAACAGCCATAAATTCTGTGTTATACTGATGTATTTCATCAGAAGAAAGAAAAAATTACACAGGTTTCATCATGCTGTGAGAGTAGGCTGAGTTTCTACTTCTTAATTACCAGCACAATAATGCTAGTAAAAGCACTTCGATGGCACAAGAGCTTTCAAAATAACTTCTTCAGTTTTAGCTTCTTGTTTTATTTACAAGTTCATCTGAACAATATGTAAGTCTCTTTCTTAAAAACAAATGAAAAATACAGAACCAAGGAGGCAAAGCCTTAGTAATACCTGGACTTTAAACGCAAGGAGATTTATCTGGGATTAGTATGCTCACAAAACAAACACGTTTATCTCCTTGGCTGGATTTGATGGTGGATCATTGCCACACAATCAGAGGGACAACAGTCATTAACAAATTAGTAAAATTGCACAATACTGATTTTGCATCACATTTAGCATGGTTATTTTGTCTAATGTAATTTGCAAGGACTTGTCTACCCTGCAGGTCCTTTGATGCCAGTCCTATGCATCATAGGTATTCTTATGTACTAGTGCTGGAATACCTGACTGTTTTTGGAATGAGTTGCTGCCCAGGAAATGGAAAATGGCACTGGTAGGATTGACGATCCTAATCTGGTAGGATGGCTGCCTAAGTGTCTTTGTACTTTGAGAAGAATGACCTAGGTAACGCACTTTTACTGAGCATTGGCTCCCAGTGGGACAAATAATTAATCTGGAGGGAGTATGGAGCTGCCTTAACTTCTCCTCTCTGTAGGAGTGAACTCTACTGGTGCTAGATACTTTTTGTTTGATCTTAAAAAACCCAACACGTTGTAAGCAGTTGCACATGATGTCCTGGGGATGGGAAAAGGAGGAAAAATACGGAAAAACCAGTCATATATTTCTAAGGAATATAGAGCAGCAAGGCTTTTCCCCCGTCCTTTATTTCCTTGGCACTGTGAGGCCCAGCCAGAGGATGCTCAAAGAGAAGGCAGAAATACTCTGTTCCTTTGCAACTAATCTTTGTCATGGATGATCACTGATAGCTCTGAGTAGCAAAAATGCCTTTTAATTCAAATATCTCTTCATTTAAGATCAGGAGCAAACCCAGCTCTTCCTCCATGCCCAGATGGTGATGGTTGTACCCATTTTCAGTCATCCCTGGTGACAAGGAATGGACTTGTATTAATTAAAGACAATGAAACACTTTGTCTGCCAAGCCCAAGACATTCAGAGTACTGTGGTGGGTTGACCCCAGGCAACAGCTGAATGTCCATCCCGGCCTCTTGCTGACACCCAACAAGAAGAATGAGGGAGAGACTTGGAACAGCAAGAGTTGGAAACTCATGGGCTGAGATAAGGGCAGTTTAACAGGTGAAGCGAAACTGTCAAAGCTGTGCAAGGAAAGCTTTTTGTGTGCCCTCAGCCTGAGGGGACAGAGGGGACAGAGCAGCTCTAGGTGCCCCTGCTTGAAGCAGGGCTGGACCAGATGGACCCAGAGGTTCCCTCCAACCTCCCCAACCTCAGCTATTCTGTGACACTGTGAATGCCATCCTAGCCAGACAAGTGCTGATCGTAGAATCATAGAATATTTTGAATTAAAAGAGATATTAAATATCATCCAGTTCCAACCCCTTGCCATGGGCAGGGCTGCCACCCACCAGATGAGGCTGCGCAGGGCCCCATCCAACCTGGCCTTGAACAGTTCCAGGGATGGCGCATTCACAGCTTCCCTGGGCAGCCTGTGCCAGTGCCTCACTGCACTGAGTAAAGAATTTCTCCCTAACATCTAACCTAAATCTCCTCTCTGCTAGTTCAAGAACAGGTAAAAAATCAGTCTCCCTCCTGTTTATAAGCTCCCTTCTAGTACTGGAAGGCTGCAATGAGGTCTCCTCAGAATCTTCTCCTCTCCGGGATGAACAAGCCTGTTTTCATAGGAGAGGTGCTCCAGCCCTCTGATCATCTTTGTGGCCCTTCTCTGGACCTGCTCCAACAGCTCCACATCCCTCCTGTACTGCCGGTCCCAGGCCTGGACACGCTACTCCAGATGGGGCCTCATGAGGGCAGAGCGGAGGGGGAAAATCCCCTCCTCCTCCCTGCTGCTCCTCTCTTGATGCAGCCCAGGATGCTGTTGGCTCATGTTCTGCTGCTGCTGAAGCAAAAGTCATCCAGGAGACGGGGAATATCAGCACTGGAGAAGTTTCCTGGAGAGGAGCCTATTGTCTCTGGGAATGTGTCTGAGAATGCTAAATCTCTACATCAAACTACAGATCAATTAAAAATACATAACATAGATGTCTGATTGATGCTTATCTGGGACACAAGCATACTGTTACAGCCAATGTTCTCCTATTTTCTCATGTGGAATACATTGTAATTGTACCTATGCACATGTCTTGTCTGCAGCTCCAACGGAAGCCACCAAGCGCTGCGACCTCAGGCAGTGGAACCAGCCCTGGCTGCATGCATGGAGGAGGCTGGCAGGGAAGCACCAGGCCTGGGATGTGGGGAGGAGCCCAGCCCAGGCACGGCTCCCCAGGTGGAGCAGAGGCAAAGGGGTTGGACCTAGGTCAGGAGTGGTTCCACAGAAGGGTGCGGCCCCGGCACAGCTCCAGAAGTGAGGTAGGCACCAAGACACGAGGCCTGGGGTGGAGTAGGAGAGCAGTTCGTGCACTGGCAGGATGCCCAGCTCCTGGATCTGGGCCCAGCAAATGATAAAAGGAAAACAGAAAAGGACCTGCCAAATGACATTACTTGGGAAACCTAATTTTTGCTGCGGTGTGGGCTATGCCTTGCTGATATACTAGGTGATGGAGGTGAAAGCAAGACGTGAGGGGTAAACAATACAAACTTGGAGGAAGACAAATGTTCAGCTGAGAGACTGAATGAAAGACTAGCCCAAGTCTGACTGATGTGAAAGCCTCAAGAGAGAGAAAAAAAATGCCAGCCTGGAACGTGTGGCACCTGGACCTGACAATTTCCAGCACTGATGAAAAGGAAGAAGGTGAAAAGGATGGTGAGACATCTGTAGAGTCTAGCAGATCACTTGCACAGAGAGGCAATGCCTAATCTGACAAAGTCTGCTAGGGTGTGGATGCCCCAGCAACATATTTAGAATAACTTGCAACTGGTGGAATACTTTTGACTCTGTCGTTGTTTTGTGTCATTGAGGTGAAGCACTGCTGACCTAGTTGTAGGAGGCACCAGCTCCACCTTAGCAGATGGTCAGACCATCCACTGGATGGGGGGAAGGATGCTCATTCGGTTGCATAAGAATCAGACTCTTTGAGTGTGCATGAGAGCAACTGGGGGGTTAGAAAGAGCATTGAGAGCACTAGAGGTGTAGCCTGAAAGGGACACCCACAAGGAGTATTTCTTGGTCACCGGCTTACAGCCTTCTTCAAAGCTTCTATTAGATTTTAAATTCACATTATTTGATGACATATATTTCTCTGTTATCACTGTGATAGAATTATGTAACTCTCATTTAACAGAAAACAATGGGCATCAGATTTGAGTCCATTCTTAGTCTACAAATGATAAAACTTGGCACAAGTAATCCTACATGGGCCGTAAGTTCTGAACTCAGACCCATCTGAAAATAGAACTAAGCTTCTGGCCGTGGAAGTTACCCTCCTGCTGCCGTGCACTTTTAACAGCAGCAAGGAGCAGGACTTTGGACAGATGATGTGCAGAATCAGGATATGCAGAGAGGTAATGGCTATTTTTCTTCCAGTGAAAAGGATCTCAAAACAAATATTCCTTCACACTATCTAGCTGCTTGGCTTAAGGGTAAACACGGTTTATATGTGCTGGAGTATTTGCAAACTAGCTAAGTAACTTTGATAAAAGGTGATCCACTTACCCATACTCTTAATACTAACAATTTGTTGGTACCTTCATGAAATCAGATCTTGCTTCAGTGCAAGGTGACTATAAATCAGAGGCACTGTTAATGAAAATGCTATCATTATTTTCATCTGGTGATAATGTAAACAGTTGTTCAAAGCACAAAGCAGTGCAGCCATTGAAGATTTTCTTATCTTCTGTCTATTCTTCAGTACCCAAAATATTATTGTTATTTTCCACCCACTCTGCCTAAGTTGTCTTCCTGATAAAAAGATAAATCCCCTATTTCAGGTGCAGCTGCAACGGCTTTGCTGTAGTGCTAGATTTCTAGATGATTTCAATCTCTTCAGTCGGTGAGTCAGATTGCTGGTGGTTATTTTTTACCAGTACTGGCTGTTTTTGCCTTCTCTCTTGGTGGGAAGAGTTTGTTTCTCAGTCACTGTTGCATCTAGAAGCTTTTGCAGAAGATTAGAGACATCAATTCATCTCACCAAATGCGGTATCAATGCTGTATCAATTAATATGTCAATTACTAAATGACCACGGTACCAATCACTTAAACACTTGTGAATAACATTACCTCAACAGCTGTAGGGCAGTAGATATGTAGATACAGCAATGTACATATCCTAGCCTATAGCTATGCAGTGTACATTACAAGCAGCATATCAACAAGGCAATAAAATACAGTGGTGTCTTAGAAATTGTACTGTAACTGTATTTCTCTAATTGGAAGCTCTTGGAAGACCTGAATGAAAAAAAACCTACTAAATAAGTACATACATACTTTTAATATTAGTTAAAATCAAAGCAACATATGTCACTGATTTTGAAAGATCTTTATTTCTTGGAAGAGCAGAAGTGTTGCTATGAATCCCTGCTTCTCCACGCTCCCCTGCAGCACGGTGCAGAGCTGTTGAAGAATCAGTGAAATGCAGCAACTTTAGCATCCCTTCGTTGTGTTGGCAAGCAGGGTTTGTGGCCAGCTGCCACATGGAACCATTTCCCTGAACTCCTCAGACAAGCATCTTGCATAGTAGAGATATGCTTTGACAATTCATAATTTGGCTACCCTGCAATTGCTTTTAAAGATACAATTAACTATGTTTATCACAGAATTTCTGTAGGCTTTTCTGTGTTGCTTGAAAAAGTATGTTTTTTTTTTCAACATATTGCTTTTCACCACATTTTTTGAAATCTGAATTGATGATCATGTCCTTCATGAATCACAGTATATCCCCAAAATCTTTATTTGACACAGCACAAACTTCTGTCCATGGTGTCCAAGAACTGACACCGAATCTGTTCACCAGCACAATGATTTTGGGGGCCTAAATATGCAGTTATCTTTTCCAACCTGTAGCAGCTGCCTTGCATGCCTTGAGATGTTGCATGCCTTGTGATATGGGGGACTGTGAGCAACTTTTAAAAAATTCATCTGTGACACCAGTCTGCCTTCCTGGTTGCATTTGATGCCCATTGAACCCCTCCCTGGAGCCACGGTAATTGGATTCATCGCAGAAACGCATCCACAAACAGGAAGTTTCCTGTTAATAGCACTGCAAGGAATGGGGTGGAGTGATTTGAACTAATAGCAAAACGGCTGCTATCAAGAGGGGATCAAACAGGCAGTGATGAGCAGGTGGTTTTGGTTGTTAGCACTTTTGAAAGGTGACTGAAGAGAAAAAAAACAAAACACACACCCAGCATCGTTGTAACTTAAAGCTATTGGTCTGGATTCCCCAGTTCACTGTATTCACTGGCGCTGTACTGCCTAAAACAATTCCAAAGGAGAGAAAATAAATTTTTTTCTTCTCTTCTCTGAGTCTTTGAAAGTAGCAACTCAAGCACCTCTTCCTTTTTCCTATGTTTAAACTAAAATGTTTCATCGTGTATCCTTGGACATAAGAAAAATGTTTTTTAAGATAAGCCTGGTGAGGCACTGGCACAGGTTGCCCAGAGAGGTGGTGGATGCTCTGCCTCTGGAGACACTCCAGGCTGGATGATGCTCTCAGCAACCTGATTGAGCTGTAGATGTCCCTGTTCATGGCAGGGGAGTTGAACTAGATGGCCTTTAAAGGTCTCTTCCAACTCAAAAAATTCTATGATTCTATCCTGGATTTTCTCCTCTGTTCTTAAATTCTTCTTCAGTCAACATGTCTTTGTTTTTTTGTCTTTGTATCTTTGTATAATGGCATAATTTGCAATATTATGCTGCTGCATATTATGCCAATTTTTATGCCACAATGAACACAGTAAGCACAGATTTAAAGTGAAATGCAATAACAGTAATAAGCCACAAATTTGGATTCACATTTGTTTTTCTCTGAACCCGTGGATAACACCCTGAGCACAGAGGCAATACTTGGTGACGGGACACATTCTTGCCATGATATGCTTCTGCAAACACTCTGCAGAGTTTCTGTTAGAAGCTTCTTATAGAATCCTACAGATCTTTTCATTCACTTTTTATTTTCTGTGTTTGAAATATCAGAGTGACAACTAGTTGTTCTTGTGGACATCTACAGCAAAAATCTATCAAGGACTGCATTTCAAGTCTGAACAACACATGAGTTCCTTTGTTTAAAAGGAAAACAACAGTTGTAGGTGCTCTTCTAGGGGAAGTTGAGTTGCTTTATTTGCTTTCTGTGCAGCTTAGGTACTACTGTTTCCTAGTGTCACATGACTGTTAAAGGATGGGATGGGGTGGAGAATCCAAACTGGAGGATACTGATTGCTGTGAATGCACATGTGCAGTTTTCTCCTGTGCTGGATGAGAAAAGCCATAGCATAGCCATGTTCTCCTTGCACTTTTCTGGATTACAGAGCAGTATAAACTCTTCATAAACTGTTTACAGTCTGGGGTTGAAAGCTGAGTAGTATTGCCATTGAACCCTATATGAAGGCATCCAGCTGGACAGCATACACATACACGAATTGATGGCATTTGGTAATAGCGTGGGGCTTTTTTTTATGCTTTTGCTTTCAGTTGCTCCTGTTTGTGCCTTATGGGATAATTGCTAGCTTAAACACAGATAGTAAAGGCCTAAGTAAGAATCTTAGAATAGAAACAGTCTCTTTGTAACACCCAGATTTTATGGGTTGTAAAACTCAGCTCAGAGCTTGGTATGTTTAAAGGTGGGAATATTTTTCCCCATGTACACAATTTCACCTTTATTTACATTGGATTTTAATTGCTTTATTGTTGCCTAGTTAATTATTCTACAGCCTTCACAGGAAGCCCTTTATTGCACTAGGTAACATGATGTTGGGAACAGCAAGGCTGCGCTTGTTAGGGGAGGTGAGCTGGGAATGCTGAGCAGAGCAAAGCAAGCAGGGACAGTGTCTCTGGAAGACGTGAATCTGAGGTCTGCAGTGGGAAGTTTGTGCTGCCACGTTCTGAGAGACAGAACCTGTTAGCTCAGACTGACCGGTGGCAGCTGTCCAGCTTCTCAATTTGGCAAGAACCTGTGCTCTGTAGAGCTGTGTAGAGCTCATTTGTTTGTGTGTTTGTTTTTATGAGTTATTAAACCTGTGCTACTTAAATCTGAAATAGAGATCCTAATCTGATTAAAGAGTACTGAATATTTTGTAAGCTGGATCCAAGTAATAGCCACTAAATTCAACTGAAATATTTGTTTAGGCTTTAACTTTGCCCATGAACCAACCACAATTGCTGAAACAACCTGTTCCTTAATGTTCTTGTTGATGCTAAAATGATTTAAGGGATATTTAAATGGTGTGAAACTGGAATAACAATATGCTGAGAGGCTCAGATAAGAATTTTAGGTCCATGCCCCATTCCTGGAAATGTTGAAGGCCAGGCTGGATGGAGCTTTGAGCAATGTGATCCAGTGGAAGGTGTCTCTGGGGGCTGAACCAGCTGATCTTTGAGGTCCCTTCCGTACTAAACCATTCCATAATTCTATGATCCTATGTTTTCACATGCCTCTGACTTTGTGTCCCTACATTTAGTGAAAATTGAATTATTTGGGGAGGAGTGTAGGACAATCAGTTCTGGCTTATAAGCATTTAATTGTTGTGCCTGCATGTCATGCACCCATTATAGTCGGTGGAGACCTAGTCAATACCGCTGATGGATTCTAGAGTAGGATTCAGATGACTAAATGAGATGTCTCTTTCAAAATGAGTCAAATAGCTTGACAGTTTCCAGTGGGCTTACACATAAGCATCTAGCCTCTAGGGTAGATAAGCATTGCATGAGGCTGCCAGATGTGACACATGGCATATGGGAGACCTGTGCCCTTCTTGAAAAGCAACTGAGGCTCAGGCAGGATGCCCATCTTAGATGGCAGTAGGCACAAATGTGTGAGCAACTGAACCTAGCCCCTCCACTTAGATGCCTACATTTATGAACTTACAATGTGAAGCTGAATCCCACCCTTTGGATTTAATTGTCAAGAGATGTTGAATCATTGTGTTGGTTTGTCTAACAAAAGTATCCAGTCTTCTAAAAAAAAAAAAAAAAAAAAGCACAAAAAACCATTGCTTTTCTTACCAATACTTCCATTTTCTTTTTTTTCTTGTTTTCTTAAAATCAACAGTAGTACAGAAATTTTATTGTTGTTAGCTGCAGAAACCTACTTATGCACATGGTTCACTACTCCATTCATCATAAAATTGGTCTAACTGCTCCCCTTACAAAAAATCAGAAAATCTTGTATACTGTCCTTGTGTTAGTGTGTGTGTAGATGAGCAGCCACTGATGTGGAATAGCATCACCCCTCTAAAGTCTGGGATGGCAACGTTTTATGAGAATTTTTGAGAATGCTGCTGTCATACTGGTTTTTGGGGGTGACATTTGACAAGTCATGACAGTACTGACACATGTTATATGGACTGTTTAATTCTCACCTCAGTTTTGACAAGAACTTCTACTGCTATGACTGAAATAAGAAAGCATGAAGAGATTTTTTTTTAGCATAGCTTTGCATTTACATATGGGATAGATTTCATTTGACAACCTTGCAGTTGATGCAGCTGTTTCTCATATGGGCCTATGCTAGGTTCCTGCCAGAAGATAGGTATGGGATGGTTAGTAGGCTTGGTTTAGTGGTATGGACACAGGCATGGGTCCAGCTTCACATCTACCAGTGTAAACATGTACTACCAACGTAGTTTAGCTTCAGTTCCCTTTTGCCTTCCCAACTTGCTTTTCTGTGATTGTCTCCCAGTTCACGTCTCTTCTTTAAAACTGGCTTCTTGGCCCATTGCTATCAAAGATGGCTCTAATGATTACAAACATTTAAACCAAATTTAATTGCTACAGCCAGTGACATGCAGGTAGATAGCACAGGTTGGGTGGATTACACCTCACAGCCACACAAAGAGGTGTTTTTAAATAATTATAAACAGGAGGGAAATATGCATCTCAGAGTTGAGCAATATGCCTAGTGAATAAACTACAGAATCAAAATAATAAATTATGACTCCTTCTTCAAATGTTAGAATAATTATGCATACAAACAAAAGGATAATAAGGCATAAATGCCTGCTTCGTATGAGTACAGTGCCAATTTTTGCATATCTGCAAGAATGAAATATATTGTGCTGTGGTAATGAGCTGGGAAAAACAATACATTAACTGTCTCCTTGAATGACTCTAATATGCAAATAACCCAAGAACTGTCCATTTTTTTTTTTCCATAAAGTTCTTTCTAATTAAAGGACAGCTTTTAATTGTGTTATTCTTCTATTAAGCCCCAGTAGCAACATAGTGTATACCATTTTGTTTTGGAAATAGTGCTCTTCCAAAATGTGTAATTATCTGAAAGGTTAAGTAATCTGTCATAATTTGATTTGTCAACTCTTTCTCTGAGTCAGAAAATCACGTCAGTTTGCGAAAGTACTGTCAAACATGTTCAAAATTAATCAAGTATTTATGGAGATCCCTGAACTGGAATGACAGTCTCTGCCTTGGGACTGCCTACAGATCCTGAGCAGCAACAAAAGACCGTCTTGTTTATTTAATGGTTCCTGCTCTCGTGTATCTATTAAGATCATCATTCATTAGTCATTTTCATTTTTACAGGTCAGTTACGGCCCCTAGTGGCTTAGATTTACATAAACACCACCTCAGTTCTTGTGCCAAAAGCTCCGAGAAGTGGAAAGTGCTACAGGGCAAATTGCAGGAAGCGGTGAAGTGATAGGGCTTGCAGACCCTGGGTGTGTTCAGCATTTCTGTGAGGGAAAACATGTTTCAGCAAACTCCCACCAGATGCTTCTTACAAGATTTGTCACGCTTATAATTCTCAACAAACCCAGCCTTGCTGGTTTAAAGGAAAAACATCTTGGTTTTGTATTTGTTTTAACTTAAACTTAAAAAAAAAATAATCTGCATATATCATAGCATTTTGAAGAGATAGATGGTGAAGAGAAAGAGTGGATGTATAATGTAGTAAGTCATTCAATTTTAAAATTAGATTCCATTTCATAAGTGGTCGCATTGTTGTCTGACAGTGTGAGTAAAAGCTCCTTCCTTGCCTGCGTTCTCCTTGTCCAGGGCTTTCATCACAACTTTCCCAACATTCTAGTTGCCTTTCACTGGCAAAATGTTCATTTGGAGGGCCCTTCAGAGTAAATAACGAATATTAGAATCGCCAACAGCAGACCCCAAGAACACAGAAAGTCCTTTGTTTTTCCCAGAAGAAATGTGTATATGACATCCTGTTAAATAGCTCTTTAGCACTTTTTTTGCTAAAATACTGCATCCAATATCATGCGGTGCTTCCCGTCCAACAGTATCAATCAATACTCTTCGGCATTTCTAGATACTTGACAAGCCTGTTTTACTACTGATTTTGAAGAAACATGCTTATTTTCCTCCATCACCGCATGTTACATAATTCAAGTACATTTGAAGCACGGAGTTTTATTTTGTCTTGTAAACTTATATCTGTCCTTTGGAGAGCAGCTTTCCTTTAAATATTCTGGAAGTTGGTTGCTGTCATTCTGATCGATGTAATTGCATAGTGTTTAGTCAAAATCCTGGTAATTATGAGAACAGGGAAGCATATGCCTCCTTTCTTCCCCTCCTTTTTCCAGTCTGTTTCAAGCCAGGTCTCAAGAGATGTATAAACTGCATCTCCTAAGAGAATCCCCGTTTGGCAACAGATTGAAGGACATTTTTTAAGAACCTGTAATGGTGGCTAATAAATTGTTTATAGCCAAAGAGGATGAGTGAAGGGCTTACTGAAGACAGCCATATTTCTTTTCAGAAAGACATCATTTATCTTCTGTCAAGTTCAGGCTTGAAAAATAAGCATTTACTTTTGAATATTATTTTATATAAGATAGCCAGCTTTTTCAAATATAAAACTATTTAACAATGTGCAAGGAAAAGACTTAACTCTAAAATTTTCTGTGGTAGAAACATTTTAATACAGATATTAGTAAGAAATCTTCTAGAATTTACTCTATATTGTCTCTGTATATCTTTGTTGCTGAAGCTGCAAGTATTAGTTTCTCTGAGAGTTTTTAAGCTGGAGCATGCTTTCATGTTTATAGCAATGTTATCACTCTTTTTTTTTTTTTTCCAGAAGAGAAAATGTTTTGGAGTGTCCACATAAAAAGAAATTCCTCTAATGTACATAGTTGGCAAAAGATCTTCCATTTTATCACTTCCACAAGAAGCAGCCATATTGTCATCTGCAAAACTTTATTTATTTTATTGTTGGGAAACAGCAGCTCATTACTAAGAGGAAAGGACGAGTCCTCAATTACACCCCACAATATGCTTGTCCATAATTGAAACCATTTATTAATCACAGCTTACCCATTTACTCAGACCAGGAATGACTTTTAAGTGTTTCTAATGTGTTTTTGAAAATCCAAGTGATGGACCTTTTACTAGAGGGCTACCCAATATAGGAAAACACAATTCTATGGATTTCCTTTTTTTTCTGTAGCATCTTTGTTGTTGCTGTTGTTGTTCTCCATTACACACACTTACTGTGCTTCGTCTTAACAGGTGTTTATCCTGGGTCTGCATAAGAGAGAGGATTGTCTCCTGGCATTTGGCTGTTTCACTGAGAAAGACGTTACTGGTATGGTGTGGACATCTTGTGCTTCTGGTGCCAGATTCTCTCTTTTCCTGGTTACTTCCTTAGGTAGGTGATCAAGATAATTTGGAAAAATTGAAAGAAAACAAGTTAGTACACAACAGTAAAACATTTATTGTAAACCCCAAACATAAACATACACAATTTTACACCAGATACATTAAATTTCTGTAAAGGTTTGCAAAACAAATGTTAAACTGGGATATATGGAATGTAAATGAGAGTGTTGTATATAAGAAACACAAAGGTACTGGAAGAAATGGCACAGCAAAAGTTCAGGGAGTGATGTGCGTACAGCAAGCCAAGAGACTATGAGCAACCAGGTAGTGCAAGAAAGAATATAGGTAAGAAAAAGGAACAGGCAGAACTTGGATGTAGGGCCAACTCTGCTATGGCCATGCCAGGGAGAAGGCTCCACAACACAGATGTGAAGCAACTGCAGTATGATACAACTCAGTTTTGTGATGAGGTTTTGTTAAGAGAGCGTATAAAGGATGCCATAGATCATGCACCATCATCACCACGCCAGAGTAACTTGGAAGAAGTGATGAGGGCTAGACAGTCAGGGCACAGCGACAATAACTGCTCCTTTAGAGCTGGGAGCTAAGCATGGTAATATGGCTGGCAAGGCCAAGGCCTCACTAGCCAGGGAATATTTGACTGCTCCAAGCAAGGGAGCAGAGCAAGTCTGTGGGTGGCAACAAGGGTTAACCAAAAGTCCAGCTTAGCAGACAGTTCTTTGGTGATGACGAAGGTCCAAGGTGAAGCTGGGACGTCAGTTGCCAGGTCAGGATTACAGATTCTGGTGATAACAACCAGGGTCAGACATAGCCCCTTGCTGACCAGGTTGGACTACAGTGACAAAGCGGGTCCAACCTCGAGCCAGTAACTCAGTCTTCAGCTCAGAAACCCAGTTAATGACTCCATGGCCAATCACGTGGCTGAGCTGCAGACCGACACTCTTCTGACAGAACTCAGGCAGGGAATGAAGCCCCAGGGTGGAGCCAAACCAGAGTTTCTGGGCCTGAGGGCAAGGTGTGTGGGCAGGCCCCGGGTGAGGCTGGCCTGGACCATTAGGCCTGTGAGTACCCTCAGGGCTCTGACCTGATACTTGATGCTCCTTGTCATTGTCACCACAGATAACCTTGTCCAGATACATGGAGCCTTGTTACGTTTACTGCTATATCCATACTTCCTTTCATCACTCCCCCAAATTGCAAGTGAACAACAGTGCTTGAATACTTTATTTCTCAGCTTGTGAAGGCATTTTTTTTCCCTTCTCTCTCCCTCTCCAGCTCTTTATACAACTACTAGAAATAATTTTCCATGTAAATTTTTTCACTGGGGATTTATGTCTGTAGTGAATCACAAGCCACTGCTGCTGTTCTGCTATTAGATGAGCCAGTAGGCAAAATGTAGACCATGGTGAGCAAAGATAGCATGTTCAAACACAACACTATGTGTACATTTACTTATAAAAAAGGTTAAACTTCAGTGCTACAACAGCAGGAAAATCTATACAGGAGCATTTTTGTTTGTTTTTCAACTATAGGCAGACAGATAGAAAAGTTTAAAGTGGCACTTAAGTCCTGCAACAGTCTGAATGCGTTACACTGGGATCTTATTTTATAGGTCAAGCTAATGGGCTGTAATCATGGGAAAGATGTGCCAGGCCCCAGCAGAATATCCTTGGGGGTAGAACAGTACCTCCTCCAAACATTTTTTCATCAGGCACTTCTAGAAAAAGAACATATTTGTTTTAGGAATAAAAACTTCACTTTCCTTCCTTATTCATCTTAACAGTAAACAAACCGCTAGAGAAAACCACTGCATTCAAAGCTGCATCTGAGAGGAGTAATCCCATCAGGGCATACTGGAGATTTTTCCAGCTCTTCCTGAAATTGGAAACTTAATGTGTTTTAAAGGGAAAACAAATATTTCTATAATCACAGCTTCCCCTGATCTGGGGGAGGAGGGAAAACGTTTTTCATACGTCTTTGATATTCTCAACACATTTATAGCAAAAGTAGAGAAAATCAACAGACACTCCCTTTTCCCTTGGGTTTCTGGAATTCCAAACCCTCATCAGAGACAGTAATTATTTTGGGAGTCTTTCACTATTCCCATAATTGATGTGTTTACTTCCTTCTTATGACAGCGTGTTGTAATTTTCTCATCCTGATGTAGCCTGATGACTGCAGCCTGTTTTTGTTTTCAATCCTGCATGCTGATGTGCTAAAACTGACTCAGCAAATGGTTTGTGACTGCAGAACAACTGAAAATGAGGCATACCTTCCCTCTAGTGAGATGCTAAGAACCTGCATGCCTAAAGATAGAGTAATATGAATTTGTAGGATGACTAAAATTAGTTAATTTTATGGGTAAGGGTTTTTTTATAGAGACCATCCCTACACTGCACAGTGTAAAGCATTTTTGCATTTTTTGTAGTATTCATTGTGATATTCTGCCATCCTTTGCATATTTCAATGCTTTTAGCTGTGGGCAGTGATAGTAACTGGAACTACGTTGCGAAGGGTTAAAACACACTCCAAATGGAGCTTAAATCCAGCATCTTAAACCAAGGCACATCATGTTACCCTGGCTATGCATACAGACTGGGGATGAGATGCTGGAGAGCAGCCATGCTGAAAGGGATTTGGGGGTCTTGGGCAGCAGCAAGTTGAACACGAGTCAGCATTGTGCCCACATAGCTGGAAAGACCAACTGTGCCCTGGGGTGCATCAAGCATGGCATGGCCAGCTGGGCGAGGGAAGGGGTTGTGCTGCTCTATGCTGCTCTGGCGTGGCCTCACCTCCAGTACTGGGTGCAGTTTTCAGTGCCACAGTACAGAAGGGATATAAAAGGGTCTGGAGGGCAAGGTGTGTGAGGAGCAGTGGAGGTCCCCTGGTTTGCTCAGCCCAGAGCAGAGCAGGCTGAGGGGGTTAGGGAAAGGGCCTGGACCAGGGCATGGATCAGGCTGCCCAGGGCAGTGGGCACGGCCCCGAGCTGCCGGAGCTCAGGGAGCGTTTGGACAGAGTTCTCAGACATCGGGTTTGGATTTGGGGTGGTGCTGTGTGGAGCCAGGGGTTGGAGTCAGCGAGCCCTGCGGGCCCCATGCACACACACCGCACCAGCCCCAGCTGACCAGCGGCCGGGAACCCCCACACTGAAAGCGGGACGCCCAGGCCTCCGCGCAGCGCCCCCAGCGGCCGCGCCGTGCCACGCCGTGCCGGGCCCTCCCCCAGCGGCGCAGCCGTGACGCACTCTACCGGCGACGAGCCCCGCCCCGGGCGGCTGTGAGCGTCCCACGCGGGGCTGCGGGGAACATGGGTCGCGCGGGCGGCAGCGGCGGGGATGGCGGCGGCGAGCCGGCGGCGCTGGAGGCGGTGCGCAGCTTCGAGCGCTGGAAGAAGAAATACAGCCGGCGCACCAGGCGGCTGCGGCTGCAGCGCAAGGAGCGGGAGCGGCCCGAGTGGCAGGTGGAGCGGGAGGGCATCGGGCGCCTGGTGCAGCGCTACCCGCAGGTACAGTGGGGCCGGGAGCGAGGTCTGTGGGGGGGGGAGGAGCGAGGAGGAGCACCCTCGTCGCCAGGGAGTGGGAGCTTTCCGTAGCCGCTGGCGGCAACAAGTTGGTGTGTGGCACTGCGCGGTGCAGACAGGAGGGCTTCGCTTCCGTGAGGCACCTCTGTGCCTTCCTGCAGGCGGGGGTGGTGGCTGCAGTGCCGGGGCTTTTGCGAGGGCGTTGGTAGCGAAGAGGGGTACGGGAGCTGAGTGCTGGGAGTGGGTGAGGAAGAGGAGGCTGAGGCAGGTGGAGTGGCGGTGGCTGTGAGCCACGTGTCCCGGTGACCAGGCAGCAGTGTCCGCCTGGTGGAGCTGGGCACATCTGTCCCCCTAGGTTACGTTGTGCAGGCAAACATCGCACGTTCTGGGAGTTACTGGAAAAGCACCTAAAACACCATAATGTCGTTGGTCACAGCCAGCAGGGGTTCATGAGGAGAAAGTCGTGCTGGATGAACTTAATCTCCTTTTATTATAAGGTTACCCACCTAGTTGACCAAGGGAAGCTTGTTGGTGTTATCTTTTTGGATTTCAAAAAAGATACTACTTCTAACAGTATATTTCTAGACAAAATGTCCAGCATACAGCTGGGTAAAAACATAATGAAATGGGTGAAAAGTTGGCTAAAGGAATGGGTGCAAACGTTAGAGTAAATGTGATTATATAAAGCTGGCAGTCATTTGCTAGTGGGGCTCCATGGGGCTCCAGTTCAGGGCCAGTTCTCTTTAGTGTTTTCATCTGGATGCGGAACTTGAAGGTGTACTGTGTTTGAGGATTGTACTAAATTGGGATGAGCTGTTGACTCCCTTGAAGCTGAAATAGCCTTGAGGAGAGGTCTTGGCAAACTGGAGGGCTGGGTAGCCACCAACAGCATGAAGTTTAACCAGAGCTAGTGCCTTATCCTGCACCTGGGACGGGGCAGCCCTGGATCTATGGAGATGAAAGGCTGGGTGATAGGAGACTGGGAACAGCCCTGTGAAAAGGGATTTGGAAGTTCTGGGCCACAGAAAGTTGAATGTGAGTCAGCAGTGTGCCCAGTCAGCCAAAAGAGCCAGCCAGACCCTGGGGTGCCCCAGGCCCAGTGCTGTCACCGGGCGGGGGGAGGGGTTGGTCCCTTTGCTCTGTGCTGTGTGGCCTCATCTTCAGCACTGGGTGCGGGTTTGGGCCCGCAATATAAGAAGGGCATAAAGCTATTAGTTTCTAAAGGAGGGCTACAAACATGGGGAAGGGTCTGGGGGGCAAGGGATGTGAGGAGCAGCTGAGGACCCTGGATATGCTCAGCCCAGAGCAGGCTGAGGGGAGGCCTCATGGAGGCTGCAGCTCCTCACAGGGAGCGGAGGGGCAGCGCTGAGCTCTGCTCTCTGTGACAGTGACAGGGCCCGAGGGAACAGCATGGAGCTGTGTCAGGGGAGGGGCAGGTAAGCGTTAAGGAAAGGGCCTCCATCAGAGGGCGGTGGGCATGGAACAGGCTGTCTAGGGTAGTGGGCATGGCCCCGAGCTGCTGGAGCTCAGGGAGCATTTGGACAGCGCTCTCAGTCATCGAGTTTGGATTTTGGGTGGTGCTGCGTGGAGCCAGGGTGGTCTTTGGGGTGGACTTGGTGGTCCTTGTGGGTCCCTCCCAGCTCAGGAGGTTCTATGATTGGTGTAGAAGATGACATTAATTAGCATCAAGTCGGGAAACATATTGTTCAGTTTTTGAGCCAAAGTCAGTGGTGTTGTTATTGCCACAGAAATTCTCTTAAAAGATTGCCATCTCACAGAGAAATTTAAGCCATACTATACCAGCAAGCAGAACTGTAGTTAGGATTAATGACTTAGGGCAACAATGCATGCTGAGCACATATCCTGCCAACTTTTGCTGAGTTTGGTGGATAAGGAATTGGTTGGAAGGTCACTTGCAGTCCGTAAGGCCAATGATATCCTGGGTTCCATTAGAAGAGGGGTGGCCAGCAGGGTGAGAAGGGTGATTTTCCCCCTCCACTCTGCCCTAGTGAAGCCCTGTCTGAAGTACTGCATCCAAATCTGGGGCCCTCAACATGGGAAAGATGTAGAGCTGCTGGACAGGGTCCAGAGGAGTGCCACGAAGATGATTCGAGGGCTGGAGCACCTTCCCTATGAAGATCGGCTGAAGGAACTGGATTTGTTCAACCTGGAAAAGAGAAGGATGCAGGGAGTGCCTGTTGCAGCCTTCCAGTATTTAAAGGGAGTTTATGAATGGGTGGGAAATCAACTTTTTGCGTGGGTAGATGGGGGAACAGTTTTAAACTAAAGGAAGGGAGATTTACATTAGATGTCAGGGGGAAGTTCTTTTCTGAGAGTGTGGTGAGGTGCTGGAATGGATTGCCCAGAGAGGCTGTGGACGCCCTGTCCCTGGAGGTGTTTAAGACCAGGTTGGATGTGGCCCTGGGCAATCTGATCTAGTACTTGATCCAGCGGTTGCTGGTTGTCCTGTGGCAGGGGGGTTGGAACTTGATGATCCTTGAGGTCTCTTCCAACCCAAGCCATTCTATGAATTTGCAGCCACCACTGGGGAGGAATGTGACAGTTGTACTCGATTATGCGGCACTCAGCAGTGCTGACTGAGAGATGCTTTGTTGGTTATAGTTTGACTGAGTAGAAAGTAATGAGAGCAGGTATGGGAGAAATATGTCAGCTACCATGAAGAGGTCATGATACCTCCTTTGGTTAAGATTCAGCAAGGTGATAGTGCGGAGTTTCACATTGTCATTGGTTTTACTGGTTTGAAAGCTTGAAAAAGTTACTATTTTGAATCAGATTATTCCTTGGGAAGAAATGGGCTGCTTGTTTCTGCCTCATGATGTTTTGGTGATGAAAAGTAAAAACGATACCTACAGAAATGATTAACACATTCTGAGTCTCTACTTGCTTCGGCCGTAGAGATGGAAGTCTTACCTGCTGACTGAAAGCACACTGCTTGAATTAGCAGAGGCTTGTATTTCTTCTGAGGGGGGTGACCACTGGTAGGCATGTGTCCTTCGCTGTGGAATGGCAAACCTTCCCGCAGTCACAGTAGTGTTGGACTTGTTGTCACCTGGGCTTGGACAGCTGTGGCTCTGCATGGTCTCTGCAAGGTGTGTCCCTGTGAGTGAGAGAGAAATGGGGTTAAAGCAACTGGACACAGGCAGTGCACAGAAAGTTGTGAACTCTGCCTGCGCCCCTGTGCACTTGAATTATTGTTCATAAACCTGATTGCAGTATTTCTATGATAGGTTGCTTTCTTACTTTTTTTTTTTTGTATTTCAACCACATATAAGAGTAGATGTATAGTGTGAAATTAACAGTGTATTGTCAGGACTTAATAGTTTCTACATATGATAGTGATTTGCATTTTACTGATAATGTAGCATTCAAATTAGGCTACAGTGATATTTAGACATTCTTTCTTCTCAGTCTCTCGTGTTAGAGATGCATTACTGGTCATTTAATACACCAGGCAGCCAATTGCTATCGATCTCATAGATAAAGTGGTTCAGTTCACCTTATAGCTTTTTTTTAAATCATTTTTTAATTTGAGCTAGTGTGTACGGGAGCTTCAGTAGTACTGTGATCCTCTGTGCTGAAGATACGTGCATATGCCATAGGCGTATTGAGAGGCAGGAGCAGGATGACCAGAATCACCAACTGGAGGAGGTGCTGGAGTGCTGGCGGATGGAGTGGGTTACAGCCTCTTCATCTGTGAGTCTGAATGGAGAAATGCGACCTCCATTCAACTGTCATTTGCCCTTAGGTGCTCTGGATTTATGGAAGGTGATTGTAATGAAAAAAATCCAATAGTTTAGAAGGAGATAGCAAGAACGTTTGAATTAAAAGATTCAGTCATTTAGTCACGTAGATGGAGTGACTGAAATCTTTTGTTAGATGATTTGCTATGGAAAGCTGCCATCTCCTCAGCCTGATGCAGCCTTTGCCTCTTGTTGCTCCACACACATAGAGAATACAGGTCTCCATATACAGTTTGCTACATATAAGTTGTATGCATGCATTAAATTGCTACCACATCCCTATTATGTTATTTCTTACCGGGAATGATGCTTTGCTGTTTGTCATACTGCTATACCTTAAAGGAATGCATCCAGGGCAGACAGCAGAGTGTGACTATTGCTTAGAGATCTATGTAAGCAGAATATTGTTTTAAAACTAACAAGCACCAAGAGCGAGCTGATGAAAATGTGTTGTACCCCAACTCCACCATGCTTTCCATAGTGAGGATGGTATTCCTTTCTCATCCACATAAATTTTAGAGTTGTATATCTTGATTGTGGCAGATCTGCAATCCTTTTAGTTAGAGAAGTCCCTGTTCTGTTTTTCTACAGTAGTCTGCTCCTCTGCTCCTAGGTTTGAATATTTTTGCATAATATTTAAAGGCAGTCATTTTCACTGGAGATATGTATTATGCATTTGATACTTGAGTTTAATTTTCAGTCATTCTACATAAACTTCTTTATAATGGCCTTGTAGTCACTTCCGTCAATTAATTCCACACACGTTTGTGTCAATTTGCCATGCATGTGGTTATATGTATACATATGGATGCCTCTCTCTGTCACCATGTGCATATCTCCTTGTGCATCCACTTCGGGGACATGTGTAGTTGCTGCATCTCTTCTTGGAGCCTAGGGGAGCAGAGGCAAGCGCTAGGCAGCAGCAGGTTGTCTTGGTGTGCATTTGTAGAAACTGAAGAAGGGCTGGTAGTGGTCAGGCATTTATTCATTGGAATGAAGACAGGGTAAATGTATGTTTGTGTTAGGATTGTTCTGGGGACTCATGGACTCAGCTTAGTGAAGTTTTTGCTGGTTTATTGCTCCAGGAGTCACCTGTCCATGAGCATACAGGTAGATGACTGCTTATCTTCTTGTCTTCAGTCCGTATCTCCTTTTCTTCTACCTGAAAGGTTTTTTCACTTGATCATGTGCATTCTTTCCCTAATTCCCTAGACGTGGTTACAGTCAGGGTGGAGATTTTGAGGAAGGGGCCATGTGCTTTGATCTCTAGGGGTCTCCGCTGAGTTCTGCAGAAGACAGATCCCTACTTAGGGATGGGAATCAGAAAGCTCTTCAGGAAGCTTCACTTTTCACAGAGCACTGGTCCTTGGCACTTCAATTGTGGGTGGATTAGGTCTTTCACTTGCCTTAAGATGCTCTTAGATGTGGCGTGGAGTAGGAGTAGCACTGCTGCTGGGCACAAGACCACCCACCTCCTCCTCACTATTATTATTAGCTTTCAGCTTGAGAACCACTGCAATCAATAATACAAGACAAAATTAAGCAAAACTAAACCTACTGGAAACACGGAACATAAAC
The DNA here is from genome assembly GCF_002078875.1 of Numida meleagris. Classification (NCBI taxonomy): domain Eukaryota; kingdom Metazoa; phylum Chordata; class Aves; order Galliformes; family Numididae; genus Numida; species Numida meleagris. Next base: position 178,043,008 of record NC_034409.1, on the reverse strand, counting down.
ATTTTATTCTTCTTCTTCCCATTGTTGTAATGTAGTGGAGAATATCTGGCAGCATAGACAAAAAACATGGAAGTCTCAGTGTGTCCCAGTCTTGGGACCATTCTTTGTGATATGCTTTTAGATTATCTGTTATTGGTCGAGCCAGTGAATATGTTGCCTGACTGGATAAAGCTGTTGATAGATATTGTCTTCTCTGTTCAGTTGTGCTAATGAAAAGCACTAACAGCCTAATTAATGCACTGGGAAATGGTTGTGTGAACTCTTTCTAGTCTGCTTTGTCAAATTAGGTTAGATCAGACTGCCATCTGAAGTGTTTGAAATGAGCGGGCTCTTCTCATCTGGAACAGATCAGAGGGAGCACACGTGAGCACATTTCCAGCAGATTAAAGCAGGTAATAACTTCTGACAGGGAAAAAAGCTGAGAGGCAGAAATTGTTATTGTCTTCTACTGGTGCATGCAGTTATGGAAGAGACTATCAGCAGATCCGCTTCTTTAGCAGCCATCCCTCTTACTTCTACCATCCTGATTTGATTTAATGACGAGCCAGCCTCTTTGGACTTTTAAGATACTTCAGCAGATAATCTTGTGTTCATGAAAGGTAGTAGGGCCAGGAAATGAATTGGGAAGCTTTGTGATACGGCCATTCCTGTGCATGCTCTTCTAATACTTTTCTCACTTACTCTCATTCTTTCAAGTCTTTGAAAGAACTTTAGAGGAGTTCAGTGTAGAAAAGCAGAATAATATTTGTGTCTGCTGTGATTAATATGTCAGTTCCTTTTAATTCTAGACGACCCAGCATTAAAGCATACACTGAAATCCTTCAAGCAGCCTCTAATTATTTAAACAGTTTTGCATTGTTAGGGTAGTCTGTTTTGTGTGTTGAAACCTATTAAAATTTATTCCTTTATTTGCACATAATGGATTGCTTTGATGTTAGTGAAATGGTTTTTTCTCCTGTGGGCATACTGTTTTCTGACATGGACAGTCTCTTGATTGATGTACAGAGGTTCTGTTTTATTTCAGTGAGTTGTGATCCTTTAGCATGCAAAGTAATAAGACTGGGAATGGGCACAACATGCAGTATTGGATGCGATACAATGTCTTCCATTGATAGCTTGGAATTTGGGAAGTATCGGTCCAAAATTCCAGTTTGTGAAAGTTAGACTCTCTTACAGTGATTTCAGACAGGAGTTTTCCCCCTTGCCCAGAGATGTACTAGCTTAAGGTCTGTGCTGCTTAGAGCACAAGTAGTTTTTATAAAAAATAATTTGTCTTTGAAAATTTGGTATAAGTTGGATTGCTCTTCTAGGACACAATGGAAGTTTGAAATCTGTTTTGCAAGAGCTGAGTCAAAAAGGGGTTTTAGTAGAGGGATTACTGCCTTTTATCTCAAGACTAAATTCATGCATTAAATTACTTGTTAGTAGCAGGAACTCAGCTGAAAAGAGTAGTGCTGTGATGCTTTAAGCAGGTATAGGTGCTCATAAGAAGTACTGTGCACTATTTTTATAACAGACAGGGCTGGCGGAGTGCTTGGTGCTTCAAGTGCATATAAGCATGATTTGACAGCTCAGTAACTCTTCATTTAAGGCTTTCTGTAAGAATTGCTATCATAAGTTGTCAAAGACATCTGAGGACCATTTTGCTTGGCTCTTTTACCGGGAGGTTTCTGCTCAGCAATCCGTTAAACGATAGCCATTAGAAATGCACGAGTTGTGTAAGCACAGAGATTGATGTTTGGAAATCTCAGTTTGTGGCTGCTAGTCAGCGTGGACTCAGAGCTGTGTGATCCACCTCACTGCTCATCTGCTCAGGCTTTATAGCTACAGTAGTCTCTTTATTTATTTCTCCCCGAGTTCTCTGCTTTTTTTCTTCCTTACTGCTATCGATTGTTATGAACTTTGCCAGCAGAAACTGTCTGCTTCTTTTGATCTGCTGTTGACTAGAGCAGGCTTGAAAGCATTACATTTTCCTTAAGATCTTTACTTCTCAACATTTTTATAAATCATTCAGCCAACTAGTGTGATCAAACACATACTCTTGGGTGTTGGTGTGTGTAGAGTTAACATCTCTCAGGTATGCTCAGGTGGATGTATACAGAGTAGTAAATTAGTAGGTATCTGGACACCAAACAGTGTCCTGATGTTCAGGTAAACAGTATCCACTGCTCTCCCCTCATCTGCTAGGCCAGTAGCTTTATGTAGAAGATTAGCGTGGTGTCTCCTTCGTGATTCCTTGCTGAGAGCACCAGATGTGCAACAGTGGCATAGAGATGCCCATCCTTATAGCAGGGACAGCACAGTGGGACGTAAGTGTTCCAGAAGGTGTAACTTCCTTCTCCAAGTGACTGAGGAGCCAATGAGGAGATATGCTGTACTGGACCTCATTCTCACCAGGAGAAGGCATCAATGCACTGGAGGGCCACCAAAATAGTGAGAGCTGGAGTACTTTCCATGTGAGGAGAGGCTGAGGGAGCTGGGCTTGTTCAGCCTGGAGTGCAGATGGATTTGGGGGGATGTTACAGGATGTCCTGGTGCCTGTGGGGACATCATCAGGGAGATAGTGCATCATGTAAGGACAAGAGAAAACAGATATCAAGTGGAAGCAGAAGCTCAGTGTGGGTATAAAGAGGCACTTCTTAGTGAAGCCCTGAGCAGCCTGGGCTGACCTCAGATTTTGAGCCTGTTGTGAGGAGGAGGCTGCACCAGAGACTCCAAGGCCCCTCCCAGTCTCAGACGATTGTGATTTCATGATGATATGAGCTTTAAATGGCACTGTTCACATGTGTTGTTGAAGTATGTATTATTGCTCACTAAACAGGTTGTTAGAAAAGTGGTTTGCTGTAGGTTAAGCTAGTATAGATTGTGACCAGCTATCTTGGATTAGGTCATACTAAACTATTACATACTTACTGAAACAGCATTTTAAGTTGCTGTTAAATTTCTCTATTCTGATTAATTTTAACACTGATCAAACTTATTTTGTTTCAGATAAATGCAGATGAAATTCAAAGATTTTCAGATTTTCCGTTATCAAAGAAAACCCTAAAAGGTGAGTGTAAAAATGTCCTTTGGAAAGTAGTTATATTACAAGTGTATGCATGACTTATTTCCATATGAATAAATTTTTACCTTAAACTTTTAATTGAGTATTTCCATATACAGTGTTTTCTAAATGGAAAAATATAGCTCTGGGCAAGACAAAATTTTTTTTTTTTCCTCTCTTCTTTCTCTTCCATTCCCTTCCCACACCCCAAATACTAGGACTGCAGGAAGCTCAGTATCGCATGGTAACTGAGATACAGAGGCAAACCATAGGTTTGGCCTTACAAGGTAAAGATGTACTCGGAGCTGCAAAGACTGGATCGGGAAAAACCTTGGCTTTTATTGTCCCGGTAAGTAACTGACATCATTTGCACTTAAACCTAGGAAGTTACCTGGGAATAAGAGGATGTTAAATACTTAAGGTTAATGATCCTGGGAGAAACGTTGTAACTCAAGTGATCTAAACGTTCTTAGGTAGCCAAGGCAGACTAATGTAAGGAAGCTGCTCGAGGTTCTAGAAGAAGAATATCTTTGTCCTTAGGAATATTCTGATGCCTAGAAATTTCATTTTGATCCTTGTATCAGTAGGCCCTGTGTGAATTAGGAAGAGCTTTGTTTTTCTTTCAGGAATACGTTTTCCTTGTGCAACTCCGATTGTCAGATTCTTCTGAAAACTACGTGTATGGATTAGAAGTATGGATTAGACTTTTTTTTGATGTGTGGTTTTCATACAACTAAAATTTTAAGATTTGGGCCTTACATGACAAACTGAAGCTCAGCAGAGATTGTAGACTTCCTCTTCTTGACTGTGTTTTTTGGACTTCTCAGAAATGACTTCTAGGTCCAAGCAAGAAAACAGTAAAACCCCCCACTGGGAATGGGATGTTTGGCTGTTTTACTCAAAACATCACATGCTGCATTTAATTTCTTCAAATTGAAAATATGATAGAGAAGTTAGTTTGTTTCTTTAAAGTGTACGTATAAATGCATACAAAATGCATCTTGTGATTGGAGGAAGGGAAAATGAAATGTGGCTTTGATTATGGTGGTTTTTTGATTTAAACGTTACTTGGCATTTTTGCAACATGAAATTACTTTGGAGCCTGTTCTGTCAGTGACTGTGATAACAGTAGTATTCTGAATAGTCCTGAAGCTGAGAAGATTTATTCTTTATGCTGATTACTTTTATTACTAAAGAATAGGAAACAATGTAGTTGGCTTTGAAAGATAGTCTTGTGAGTCTGAGAAATGAAATAGAAGTGAGATTGCAGAAATCTAGGAGCAGAAGTAATTTTTACAAACCTAATTTTAAAATAGTTTTAGGGGAGCCAAAAGATAAGGGAGTATCTGGACAGATAAAGAGTAGAAAAATGTGGTAAGAGGGTGCTTAACAACCTTTAATATTTCAAAAATGCTCCAGGTACTTATATCTGTGAAGTCTTTGTGTTAAGATTAGCTATGACTGTGAATTCGTAAGAGGGGAAACAATCCTGGACTGAGGTATGTGATAGCACTGGGTAGAATGCTCCATGTGCACCGTGTGTGTATGGTACTACTGTAAGTCTAAAACCAAAATTAACATCACACTAATTGTCTTCCTTCTAGTAGCACTTTTGAGTTTTCATAGACCATTATGACCAGGGAAATTTCTTGTATGTTTGTACATTTAATTTCTATTTTCTGGTAAATGATTAACGCTTAGTTTCTGGAATCTAGCAGAAGAAGTTTAATTGTGCAGTGAAATGTTTAAGATTTGCCACCCATTACTGTCTGTTGTAGATTGGTACTGAGGAACATTTACTCAACAAGTATCAGTACCATCAGAATTCATGTATTATTGAACCATGTGAAATGCACGCAGATGTTTTGTCATTATTTGAATTAGCAACGCTTCATCTTTTTCTATGACACTTTTTGTTTTCTTCTTCTGAGGTTTTTATAATGAGAATGTTTTGTTTTTTTTTTTTTCTCAGGCTTTGGAGCTCCTATACCGCCTTCAGTGGACTTCAGCGGATGGATTGGGAGTTCTGATAATATCGCCCACCCGGGAACTGGCATTTCAGACTTTTAAGGTTCTGCGTAAAGTGGGAAAGAATCATGACTTCTCAGCTGGCCTTATCATTGGAGGAAAGGTTTGTTCTCTGTTGGAGCCTGCTGTGAGGGAGCACAAAAAAGTGCTGTGATAAAGGCTAGTTTAGGAAGGAAACACTGGAAAACAAGTGTCATGGAAGAAAGTAGTTAATAGGAACCCAATAGAGACATGCTAGTTTTCCTGTCTGTGTACTGTGTCTTTTAAAGCTCTCGTATATTTACCATCTTTACTGGTTATGTGACTGGGTCGATCTTTCTGCCAGCCCTTCCTGTCCTATTAAATCAGATATCTTTGAAAAACATTTGCACAAGCCACTAGTGTGATAAAATGTATTGTATGTGTAAAAAGGGGAAGAAGTTGATTCTTTCCAGAAACTATCAGTAGGTTGAGCTGGGCTGAGATCTCTGCCACTGCGCTTCTAGCATGAACAACCAGAGCTCAGATAGTTTAACTTACTTTCAGGATCTGAAAGAAGAGTCTGAGAGAATCCACCACATAAATATGCTCATTTGCACTCCAGGACGGCTTCTACAGCACATGGATGAAACCTCTTACTTCTATGCATCTGATCTGCAAATGTTGAGTAAGTTTTTTAGTACTTCACAAAACTTAGAAATATTTTGTAGTAGTTCATAATTATGAGGGGCGCTTCCTTGGTTAAAAAGTTCATTCTGATTTTTGTATGTAGATGAAAGGGCATTGACGTTTGCACATGCACAAATTAAAATGGAAAACAACAAAACTATTTTCTCTTATGTGCTTACTCTCAAAGCAGTTGCTAAGAGGTTGCATTCCTTAGAATGAAAAGAACAAGTAGGTGAGTTAAGTAAGAAGCCCAAAACCCACATGTGGTATCTTGTATTACCCTTTAGGTGTGTTTTGGCAATAAGATGGCCTTTGCTTTCTGCCCCTAGCTCTCTTGTTTTGCCTGATACAATAATTAACTATATGAAATATTCATTACAGTGTATGTATTTTGGGCTGGTTCTAGAAAACATACATTTCTTTTTGAATGTTAAGCCAGATTAATGCTCCTTTTTACCTGAATACAAATTTCAGCTTAATGGGAGAGTTTGTTCACCTCTGAGAACTGTGCATAATCTTTAGCATAGCTTGAGGGACTTGGAAGCAATTAACAAGCTAATGAAACTGATAAATTGCAAAATCAAGCTTGCTATACTCAGTGCTGTTCATGGCAGTTAGACCAAATTTGCATTAAATGTAGGCACTTTTCTTCAAGTTTTGTTTCTCTGCTACTCTGTTTATTCCCTATGACTCAATGGCAAATTGAGCTTAGTTGCAGCAGAGCCCATTTTGCTCTGTCTTGAATGGTACTTGAACAGTACAGTACTGTTTTATATTCCATGCTTTTGTTTTATCAATAGGGTGGGGAGTTTGTAATTTACAGGCTGTCTGCAAATTGCTGAACTTTTTTTTTTTAAATACGTATCTTCCTATGCTTCAGCATGTGAGATGGAGGGCTGTAGTGCGCAGGTTATGCAAAATGCTATGACTTACAGTGCAGCTTTTTAAACCTATTTTATGGAGTATGCGAATATCTAAAGCAAATCCTGTCATGTATGGTAACTAATCTCTGCAGTTTAAGTAGGCATGGATTTTTGTGCTTTATGGATTTAAAGTCTTTAATAACAAAAGGAAAGGTAAAAACAGGCTTTCTCAAATCTATTTCTCAATTCAGTTCTTGATGAAGCTGACAGAATTCTTGACATGGGTTTTGCTGATACAATGAACGCGATCATAGAAAATTTGCCTAAGCAACGCCAGACCTTGCTTTTTTCTGCAACGCAAACAAAATCAGTGAAGGATCTTGCACGGTTGAGCTTAAAAGATCCAGAATATGTTTGGGTTCATGAGAAAGCCAAATTCAGGTATGTTGATAATTTATATATTTTGTGGGAAGGTTCAACAGATAGTGATCCTACTTAACTGCTTCCCTGACTGTCACTTTCCTGAATCTGAAGTCATTCATCCTTCTTCCATCAGTGTCAGACCTTGCTGCGTGCCATCCTGAAAGCGGGGCGTTTCAGGACAGAAGTTACGAGTTCTGACTGATTTGCTATGGGGAGACTGAACCCACACTTGTGGCTCCTCAGGCACCTTTTCTGGCTGCAAATTTATTTTCCTTGGGAATAAGCTCCAGAGTGGGCTACGTCCTGGATGGAGTGGTGTCATGGCCATGGCAGGTGTCACTTCTGAATTGCTACTTGTTGTGTTCTTTGGCTTCCTTCCTGTATGCGTGTGCATACTGACTGTGCAGGAGCACCAGATTTGTCAAAGGAATATGGTTCTTCTGTATGTCATTAATGAATCTGACGTTCCAAGAAAATGCTAGTCTATTGGGAATGTGCAGAATGACAGTCTTGTTTGCATACGCGGTATTAGTGCCCAGCAGAAAGCATCTAGCATGTGTCTGTGTGCGTCAAGACCTGTTGCTTACAGAGGTGCTGAGTTTGCTGTGCACAGTCAAGACTGCAGCCCTGTGCACATCCCAGATAAACTTGGCACGCTGTGCAGTTTGGCTCTAGATGAAAAAAGTGCACGTTCTTTTTGTTTTTGGCAAATAGATTTTGAAAGGACGGAAAAAAAGGAAGAATGCTGCTTAAAGTCCATAGAAAAGCAAAATCTTATCCTCTCAGTGCCAAAAGGCTTATGAACATGTATGACTTTTTTTCTCCTGTCTTAAGGAGTATGTAAATGTTTCCATACATAAAATGAAGGTGGAGAAAGGTGAAGCACACTGATAAAAATGGCTTACCCAAGAGCAAATGAGAAATCGCTGGCAAAATGAGCAGCAGAAAGAGGTTGAATCCCGAGGCAGTGTTTTAATTAACTACTTGACTAGATTCTCTGTATTGCACTGCTGATGCCTTAGATAGTATTTTCTTTTCCTTCCAGTGAGTATATTAAATAAACGCGACTGCTGGAGAGAAATGTGGTTACTCTCCGTCTGTCAGAAGAGATTGTAGAAGCTTAGTAAGGAGTCTTCAGTTTGAGGACTGTCTGTTTCACAAATTGTATTTTTTGTGAGGTCTATTTTGAAGTACATCTGAGTTGTTGAAATACTGGGAGAAATCCGGTTAGATAATAAACTGAATAAAAAGAAGGAAACTTTCATTTGTTTTAGTGTTCATGGCCTTAGTACATAGTACATTGTTGTGTTATACAGACAGTTTCCCCTGAAAGATGTACAAGGCAAAAATACTGTGATGTAACTCAAATTGAATAGTGGAATATAAACTGGAGGAGCATCTTGTAATTTCATTCTTCTAAGTGGCACCTTAAATACAATAAAGTAAATTTAAATACCCTTGGTCTGTCTAGGGAGAAGCAGAGGGTCTGTAAGATGAGCATTTAGATGTATTTCTAGGGCAAAGATGCCTTTTTAAAAAAGTTATTTTGCAAGTAACTGCAAGGTGACTTAAGATGACAAGTCAGTTCTTTACAAAGTCACTTTATGTGTCAGGGTGTAATCAGTAAAAATACATCAGTGCTTTTTTTTTTTTTGCCTGCAAGTTTAGACTGTGCTTTGACATTGCCTGAAGCACAAATGATGCTTTAATAGCACTAATAACAAAATTGCATTTTAAGTCAAGGCAATTTGAATGTCGCTGCTTAGACGTGGAAGGAGTTGGTTGTGCTGCTAGTAGATGAATTTAGAAGTAATGCCAAAAGTTGCCTCCTGCCCTTCTTCTCTCCCCTGACATTTACTCAGGAGATTGATTCATCTTCTGACAGTAGCTTTCTAGTTGATCTGCCAAAGGCTTGTTTCTCAAAGCGGGACAACTTTTCTGCCTGACTTTTTTTTTTTTTTCCTTTTTATCGATACTTGTCAAACACTCTTGATTTAAAAGGAAAGACAAGCAGCTCTGTAGGTTATATATGCCTGTATTTTCTCTCTTTTCTGCTTCACTTTAATGTTAAGATTACTGTGGTTCCTAATTTTTTTCTTCTAATATTTTTAAGTACTCCAGCAACTTTGGATCAGAACTATATCGTTTGTGAGCTTCAGCACAAAATAAATGTGTTATACTCTTTCCTGAGAAGTCACTTGAAAAAGAAGAGCATTGTGTTTTTTGCAAGCTGTAAAGAGGTATGGCTATTTCATTTTATTTTTCTTTTTCTCTGTAGCATTCTGGGTTACAGAGTTTAATAGTTGCATCTGCTCTCATTCAAAGATTTTAAAGGTGACTGTATAAGAAAGTTTAATTGTGAAATAGCACAGGAAAGAATCACAGAATCACCAAGGTTGGAAAAGACCTCCAAGATCATCCAGTCCAGCCTTCTTCACACCACCACCATTTCTCCACTAAACCATGTCCCTCAGTACAACATCTAATCTTTTCTTGAATGTCTCTAGGGACAGTGACTCCTCTGTCTCCCTGGGCAGCCCATTCCAGCACCTGACCACTTTTTCACAGAAGAAATTTTTTCTAATGTCCAACCTGAACCTTCCCTGGCACAACCTGAGGCCATTCCCTCTTGTCCTATCGCTAGCTATGCTGGTGAAGAGGGCGAAGTGAGGGTTGACACAATCTTCTTTCAGGCAATTGTAGAGAGGGATAAGGTCACCCCTGAGCCTCCTCTTCTCCAGACTGAACAATCCCAGTTTCCTCAGCTGCTCCCCATAAGACTTGTGCTAAACATTTTTATTCTGGTTATCTAGGAAATAATCCTTCAGATGTCTACTTGTAGCACTGTCCTAGAACCATTCCATTGAAGTTATTGGTATGTGGTTCTATGGCAAAGGTTTTCATATAACTTCTGCATTTATCTAATATTTTACTGTGTATTTTCCAAATACAATTGCAAAGTAAATATTCACTACCTGTTCGCTACTTGTGCAACAGGTTACAGTATTTTTTGTACCGTTGGCTACTGAGTGCAGTGAAGTTGTAGGCTTAACTGCAACTTAGAGAACTTCTGTACAAGTGTTACTGAACAGTTTCTTTAACTATCTTTAAAATTATTAGGTATGTCTATTGTAAAGTAATGCTGTATAAAACAGTACACACTGTCTAGGAGAAGCTGTTGAAGCATGAAGTGGACCACACAAGCTGTGTTCAGTCCATCAGAAGACACTATTCCTCCAGCGATGTCTAAAAGCAGCACTTCAGATGGATGTTTGATACTTTGGTCCCTTGCGTACGGCATCACTAGTTGTGTTCTACATCATTATTGCTGCTACATACTACCACTTCTATTGGGAAATGCCATCAGCAGGAATACAAGACCTTTACAACAGTTCATTTCCTATTATTGCACCTGAGTGCATGACAGAGTTTCAGAATTGAATGTCTTATCTCTGATGTGGAGAAAAGTGTTTTTTACTCAAAGTGCTAAGTCTATTGTGATTTGTTGGATATTGTTTTTACTGTGCAAAGTTAAATCTGTTTGTTTTTCCCCTAATTTGTTGAATAGGTCCAGTATCTGTTCAGAGTGTTTTGTAAGCTCCAACCTGGTCTTCCTGTACTGGCACTGCATGGCAAACAGCAGCAGATGAAGAGAATGGAAGTCTACACTTGTTTTGTTCGGAAGAAGGCAGCAGTTCTTTTTGCTACGGATATTGCAGCACGTGGCTTGGGTATGTACCGACAAAAGTGGTCATTATTCACAAAGTTATTTTATACCATTAAGACTATATCAGTGACAGTATGCTCTGATGACCGCCTGATTTGTAAGAAAGGAACCTGTAGTTTGCTTGGGAGCCTAAACATATGCTTCTGTAATAGTTCTGCTGTTTCTTTGCTGGAGATGCCAGCTTCATTTGCTCGTAGTTTTTGTTTTTGTCTCAGAAAGACCTAAACTGTCACTAGTCTTATTATGATGTTTATTAATAAAATAGTCAGTAGAAGCTATTTTTTTCCCCTAGTCTGTAGACAATATAGTTTTCCCAGCCGGAGGGCGATCTAGTTTTTGCAGCCATGTTGCGTGACAAATATCCAGAATGAGAGAAAATGGAAACAGTGATATACTGGCTTACTACATGCCTTAAGGCAAGATTTCAGCAGCTTTAAGTATTTCTGATACGCCTGTATCCTGTGGGTTACTCCAAAGTATACGGAAAATTACTAACCTACCAGTTTGTGGAGAAGGAAACTGGAAGAAATTTTAATACTTGAACTATGAGTAGCACTATAGTGCTATATTCTTAAAGAGGCAGAATAACAGATGACAAAGAGGAAGGTTTTATAGGGTCTGTTTTAGCTTGAGTTTCTTTCCTTTGGTCATTACCTGTTGAATTATGATTTCTTTCTTTGTATATTTCATAGATATTTGGACATTTTTTTTGTACTTGGCTGATTTGAAGTATGACATGAGACCATTTTTAGGAGTTGACTAATTCTTCTTTCAGATAGGAAAGTCATTGTCCAAAATGCAAGATTTTGTCAGTAAGTTACAAGAGGAAGGTGCTCAAAAAATAGGAAAAAGAAGTGCAAGTGGCTTATCATACCTTCTACGCTGCTGACACCTTACTAGTGAGGAGCTGATGTGGGTATGGTTGGTTAGGATTAGAGATTACATATAACTGCCCTATGGCATAACTACAGACTTAGTCAGGGAGTAACACTAATTAGTTACTACAGTGCAAAGCATGCTGCTTCTGGATTAAGTGCAGCAGTTGGAAAGCGCTCATAAATACTGTAATTCACCGAGAGTGGTGACTCCTTTGGCAGGCTTGGTCACCCGTTCATTGTTGCTGAGAGCGTGTGATATTTCTGTATGTGGATAGCTGAAGTGGTGCTGTGTCACCACAGTGAACTTCAGCCCCCAAGAGCGTAGGTGAAAAGTGGGTCGGATCTTGTTGTTTATTAACTGTAGTGGTGTTTTATCATCTGTGTGACACAAAGCTTGTCTGCTCTTGTCAAGTGTGAAATTATGTTCCATTCAGTGCACTGTCATAATTTGGAAAATGAAGACACTATTAATTTTAGCTTTCTTTGATGAAGAGGATGACTGTTTATGATATGCTAATACAAGCAATTTATTTTATTTTTAATTCAGAGGTTGCACTCAGTGTCTATAAATTGGTCTAAACGATGGTTCCTACAGAAATTAATGCTCCAAAACATTGTTGCCCTTGATTAGGAGGGTTTTGAGTCAAGTGAGCTTAAATTTTGGCATCTTTTTTCTTTGCAGATTTTCCAGCGGTGAACTGGGTCATTCAGTTTGATTGTCCAGAAGATGCAAACACGTACATCCATCGAGTGGGAAGAACGGCCAGGTTCATATTCACTTCTCATTAATATTTTAATGTTTAAAATTAGATAGCTATCAGGACAGATAATTGCCTGGCTGCACACTCACTTAAAAAATCAGGACACAAATTGGAAAGAGGACAAGGGCTGTTATCGCCAAAAGACACTTTTGATTACCTGGAAATAATGGTCTAACTTAGTCTTTTCTTAGTGAGAGACTCCTTACAGCAGAACGAAAGACCATGTCTAGTTGTTCAATCTCATCAGGGAAGAGTGAGGAAGTGGAAGTCTTCTTTTGTACTTGGCAGGATTACCTCACTGGCTGAGTTGAGCACATTTGTGAATGGAAATGCTTGTTTTGCCAAAGCTGCGTATAGATAAATATGGCTTACAAGTGCGTGTGCATTTTCTTTGTGTCATTGCAAGCGCTTCATAAGAATGGTAGTATTTTTTCCTTATTTTAATTTGGGGAGGAAGGAATTAAACAATGTTATCTACTGGTTAAATCTTTAATTTTCTAAGTCGTTGGTAAGAATTCTATTCATAGGGCTAGTCTTAGTTGAAATATTTGTGGCTGAGTCCTTCTGAAGAAAGGGACTTATCCAAATACGCTTGTGAGAGCCTGGTCCTTGGTCTCTGAAGTATGTTTTTAAGAGAAAGTGAAGTTATTACTGCTTAATTCAGTAGATTAAAAACTTTACTAAATTGTCTGAAGGATGACATGCCAGACCTGGCATTATGTGTTGTACATAATTTAATTTTTTCTAGTAGGCTTTTATCATTTGTGTTGCAGTGTAAGTGGAAGTCAAACATAGTGACGGAACAGTTTCCGAGAATAGGATTTAGTAGTCAGCACTACAAAATCTGGGTTTCTGGATCAGGTTACTTTAAATTTTGTACTTCCAGAACTCTTCTAGAACCTGGAATTTTTAGCCAATGCTTTTTAATCTAATTGGTAACTTTTCTGCCCTACTACTTCTTGTGTGCTGTATTTTCCTACCTACTTTTTGTTGTAGAGGGGAACAATGAATTTTTAAATGCTCTTGGAAAAATGTCGTTTGTGAGCAGAAGCAGTGAATGTTAGGTATAATTAGATAAAAATATAGCTAATCTCATGGGTCTCAACTTAGGGGGGAAAAAACCCATAGCCTTAGAGGTCTGTGAAGTGGTGTTTTTTGTTTGTTTTGTTTAAATTCTGTGTGGCTTCCAATGAAGGCTTGTAATTCTGTCTTTATGGCATAACGTCATAGTGGAAAGGAAAACAATGCATTTTGCACTGTTTAATTGGAAGCTTATAAAAGGCATTTTGAGATCGTTTTGAACTACATCCATGCCTTAACGCATCCCCAAAGTGACAACCCTTATACCTTTTCCCATTCTTTTGAGGTGCCAAAAATCATTATCAGTAGTTTAGAAGGCAGGAGCTCCTATGTAAAGACAAATGACCACCCAATTTCCTCAAGGCTTTCAGTGAAGTACCACTGACTGGGTCCTTATTCTTGCAACTCTAAGGGTAGCCTGACCTTACCTAAATTGTGTGTACATCTGGGCGAGTTATTTGAACTGGCAGAATTGAGTCTAATACTGAAAGCAAATTCCTTCTGTAGGGGAAGTTTTACAGGTATTTTCTGTCTCATAATCTTGTGCAAAGATCAGGGAAGGTTCTGCCCTGCACTGAGCTTTCGTTTTGGACAAATGTTAGGCTCTCTGTCCTTGAAGTAAAGCATTCCTGGAAACACGCTGTAAAGATCACTGGATGAATCTGAAATAAACAATGTAAGATAAGGTATGGGAGGTTTCTACTAGCTTTAGGTAAATACTGTGTGCAAAGTAAATAGTGCAATTTTGGACATGGATAGTTGAGAATGTGTTTCTTGGTAAACTCTGAATACTGAGTAGGAAACTTCACTTGTTTTCAATAGTTAGGATGAGAGAAGCTGTTATTTTTTTTTTTCTAGAAATGTGATAAAAGTGAACTGTAGTTTAGTTGTCCTCATTAATGAGGTTAGATTTAATTACAAATTTTCATGGGTTACGAGACTGTATAATTGCACGGAATGAAAGCTTAATTAAATATCTCAGCTAATTAGGAGTCTGTGTTAAGCTGTAATTAAAATTGGGGTGCAAAACACTGTTTACTTACGAAATCAAATTATTTTATGATACTGAAGTAAATATGAAAGTCGAGATAGAAATTATTTTCAGTATGGGGTTGAAAAACATTTGACTAACGCTTGTGGATGTGTTCCCACATCTGTTTTTTTGGCAATATTACAAAGCAATATCTAAAATGAAAGATGAAGATTGATGTATATATATATATTTTTAATGGAAAAGACCACCATGTTCTGTAAGTAGCATTTCACTTGCATTGCGTTCTACTGAAGAGCATAAGTTGCAGCTTTAGCTTTTTTGATTTATGGTACAGTAAGATCAAGAAAATCTGGATGTTGTCCAGTAGTGCTTTTACTTCACAGTAGAATTGGCGTATCTAGATTTTGATTTTTTTTAACTTGAAAAGTATGCTGCTATTGGAATAATTGAAGGTATTTCTTCCAGCTGCATTTTAATGTATATTTTTAAAGTCTTAACGAGTTCAGTAACGGAGTTTCTGAACTGCTGACAATATCACAGCCCCAAAGTATTTTTTGGCTTGATTTTTGTCATACGGTCTCTTAGTGAAGTCTATTTTTAAAAATATCACAAAGGATTTTCCTGTGGGTTTCAGTTTCAAAAATTCTAAATAAATAAGACATATTTGTAGTGATTATCTGCAAAACTCTATTTTGATTCTTAATTGCAATTGATGCTGCCTTTCCTGTGAAAGGAACTTTCCTGTCTGTGAAACCTAGAGTTGAAAATATTCTTTGATCAGTTTTGTGAAACTAGTTGCAGTGCCGCTAGGGGACAGCAAAAGATAATAGTATATGAAGCACACTAAAAACTAATTTTTTTTCCCAAATTGTTTTTCTAAATATAACTTATAAGTTGTATAGCATGAAAGTAGCATGTACAGGGGAGTTTTTCTTTCAGTCATGATTACGCTGATGAGTTGAAAAGATGTTGAAATATCTATTCTATCTTTCCATTTGTGCGTAAATATCTTGTATTTTGGCTATACTCATCCTGGCATGTCTCAGTAATTAATGACCTTCTTTCCTAGTATCGCATTCTTCCCTCTTTTTTTTTTTTTTTTTCCTTCAGAGGAGACTAAACTCAAGAAACAGATTCTATAATGATTCTCTCTGTCGGGAGCCTTTTTTATAATGACAGGAATGCTGGAATGTAAAACAGAATAAATCTTCGTTCAGGCTGGATGGGGCTTTAAGCAACTTGATCTAGAAGGACGTGTCCCTGTCTATAGCAAGGGAGTTGGAACTGGATGATCTTAAAGGTCCCTTCCAACCCAAACTATTCTATGAATTCAATTTATGATGACACCAGCAGAGTACAGTTGGTGAGCTACTGCATTTTCTTGTCTGTTGTTTTTTCTGACTGTCTTGAAAAAAGTAGCCATTATGGCTATATGGAGGGCAGTGTGACTGTGTGACATAAATAAAACCTAGCTGCATGGGTCTTAGAACATGTTACTAGATATGAGGGCTGCTCTGAAAGTGATGCCTCCAACTTTATTGTGTTGACCAGTGACATCAGAAGTGGATGCTGGTGGTATGGCAGTAGAGGTTGAACCTTCCCACCAGTGTTCCATTGCATTTTGTTGCTGTGGCACAGGGACAGTCTGACAAAATGACATCTGAAGTGCAAGTGCTTATGAAGCAGAGGTGTGGAATTGAATTCCTCCCTGTGTAAAAAAAAAAAAAAAAAAAAGGCACCCACTGACATTCATTGATACTTGCTTGAATGTTTATGGAGACCAAACAGAGGCTGTGAGCACAGTGAGGCTGTGGGTAGTGTGTTTCAGCAGTGGTGACAGTGCCAGTGGGGTCACCTCTGTTGGTGCAGATTTTGATGAGTGCAGTATGCAGGCTCTTGTTCATCACCAGTGAGAATGCACAGCTGATGATGGTGACTGCTGAAAAATAGTGTTTTGTAGCTGAGAAATGGCTCTCTCAAATATTGTTATTGTTCTCTTTGTATCTGTTGTAGTTTCCATGGAAATAAATAGGAGGCATTGCTTTTGGAGTGACCTACGTATAAATAGGTTACTGTTCAAACAAGACAAGGAAAATGATATGAAATGATCAGAGAAAAAAAAAAACAGATGAACAAATCCCTTGGCAATCTCTAACTTCAGAGTGGTATTTACCAATAATTTTTTGTAGGATACTGGACTCAAGTCTATGCAACAGAGAAATAAGAGTGATCAAAGCATTAGAAGCAAGCTAAAGCAAGGAGAAAGAGTGAAGCCAGTTCACTTCTTGTTGTTCCTTTGTGGTAAATGCTCTGTGGAACTTTGGATTGTTTTGCAACCCATGGAAAAGTGCTCTTCTCACTGAAGCCAGAAATTATTGGGGATCACAGTCTAATCTTCAGAGTTTACTCAGCTGTATAGAGCAGGTTAAACTTTGTGGTCAGTTGTCATTTTTCTTGTTGGGCTATGTTGATAAGACCCTATAGATGATAGAGTCCAGTTTTAGATAGTAGTGCTCAGAGATCTCTTGTTAATGCTCTTTTTGAAGAAAAATACCTTTTCTGAAAAGAGGCTATTGATCATGTAGATAGGGCAGAAATTCTGATATTAGTGTATTTGTTTACTGTGCTCTTTCCCCTCTTGAAAAAAAAATGAATAACATTACCACAGTAGGGAAGAAACTCATTGTATAGAAGATACGATGAACAGTAGATAAAACGCTTCTTGCTCTTGGGCTTGGAGAATAAAGTGTTATTGTTATGAAGCTTGAAGATTTTTCTATTCCTTTTTTTGTCTGAGAAGGCCCAGAAGGTAGCATAAAAAGTTTTACCCAAATTGAGCCCAATATGAGAGACCTAAAGCTGTTATTTTGTTTAAGAAATGTTTTAAAATGGCAGTGTATATAATCAGATTTAGTAGTTGAATTTTAAAACAAAACTATGAATTACTGTGTTTCTGTGGAAGGCCTTAGGGATAAATATGGATATTAGTTCTTTGCTGAAGAGTAGCATGTGGGTTAGCAATTTTATTCATATGAATGTCAGGTTGAAATAGGTCTTCTCAGAATAAAACTGTTTTGCCTTTTTTTGGGATTTTTTCGTAGGTGTCTTATATTGTTGCTTTACATAAAAAGAGTGTAATGCAGATGAACTTGTATGTTAGTGAAATGCTTTTCCCTTCATTGCTGCAGCTATTTTATCAAGGAACTCAGAAAAATTGAAAAATAAATTATGTGGTAGAAATAGTAAAACTTGACTCATTTCACTTTTTTATAGTCCTTATTATGTGAAGTATGATTGTTAAGTTTTTTTGCTAACTTATCGAAAATGCAGATTGGGAATGGGTATGGAGGTTTTCTCCAGATCTTTAAGGGTGCTGATCTCCTGGCTGCCATGAATTTTACTGTTATATTCCTGGGTTTTGTTTGAGTTTGAAAAAAATATATATATTCTCAGAGCTAAATTATTTAATAAGTAAGATTAAACTCATAAATTTACTTAATGTCTTTGTAGATTTAGATTTCAGTCATCAAACTAATACCAGCCAGTTAAGTCCTGTATAAATACTAATAAGATACCGCCTGATTATAAAACCCAGCTAGAGAATCTTTCTGAAATCAGTCAAATTTAAAATTGCATTCTGTTAATTTGATTCAAATATTAAGCTTTTTTTCTGAAGACCTAACCACAAGCTCAGAACCTATTTATAAACTACTTTAGATTTCAAACCATACATATTAGTTTCTTCCCCGAGATGGCACAGCAGTACAATAGAGATATTACCGAAAACCACTTTGAATGCAGTAATTTAGTTTATTAGGTATGGACCATAAATTATTAAGAAAATTGTAGTTATGCTTCATTTGGGTCCTTATGAGGTAATATGAAGCAAAGTTTTAATTGTTAAACTTATCTTTCTGGTTTTCTTCCCTTTCATAAATTTTATGAGAATTTATCTCCTTGCAGGCATGTGGTTGTGCCTTCATCTGAAGGCTGGTTAAGAAGGAAATAAGAACCATTATTTAAGACTATGCGGTACTGGGTAATTATAAATAGAGAAAAATAGTTAAAAAAATTAACAAGAGCACCATTTCCCTAGCAAAGAAACAGAATTGTAGAAGAAATATAGTTTCATACCATAAATAAATAACATCAAGAGGAGAGGTTGTGTCATGGTGAATAAACTACCTTAAACTTTTGCTAAAGATCACTTAGACTTGCCTGTATTAAGTAAGTATGAATGGAGTAATAGATGGCAACCACTCACTGACAACAAGATGAGGAAGAATGCTTTTTGTAGAGAGCAAATTGGCAATCTGCTGTTGCTAGTCTTAAACTATTTCCTTATCTGCATTCAGTATAAATATATCATTCCTACCCCTTGCTTTATAGTTCTAATGGTGATTTGTCACTTCTTCCATGCTTTTAAGTCAAGATAGAGTTGCAAAGAAGTTACTTGTCTTTTAATAAGTATTTGAAGTCAACAGGCTTTAATAAATAAATGGGAGAGAGATGAACTAGAAGTATGTGAATATTTTTTTCAAAGATTTTTTGCAAGAAAGAAGCAATTTTCTATAGAATTTGAATGAATAGGGGCATACTTAGCAAATAATAAATCATCGGAATGAGTTCATATTTTAAGACAGATGTTTGGTTTTGGTGGTAGCGTGAAGTCAGCAGGAACGGGGAGAAATTCTAGTATGTTCTACCCTGTGTAAGTAGTCCTTGTGCTGAAGAGTTTCTGTAGCTGAGGCCAGCTCTTTGCTGCTTTGTCATCTATAGGATCTCAAAGACAGTTTTCCTCTGCAACATCTCTTTTGGAAATTATCTTTAGGATCATAATTTTCTAACCAGTACATTAACAAGTTGTTCTTTTCAAGAAACAGGTTAAAACCCTGCCCAAGGAAAACTTCTTTTTGTAGGTTTGCATTTTCTTTTTGGTAACTAAACACCTACGTGAGAGAGACTTAATTGATACAAACCTTTCCAGATTATACTTAAGATCATTTGTTTTTAAGCTTACTCAATTCTGTAATTATTCCATTTTCATGTTTATCTCTGAAGAACAGCATTAATATTAAACCATCTGTTTTAATTAATTAAATCACATTCCTGATATAAAAATGGGCAAAGACTATTCCTTTAGTATGTTTGAAATATTGGCATTTGAAAGAGTGGATGTTCCCAAAATAAGTAAGGAAAAGGATTATACTACATCGATAGTTACCAGAAGTCTTTAAGTCCCTTTAAATCTTTGAAGGCATCTTTGAAAAATATTTTAATTTTCCTTTTTTTTTGTTCATTTTCACAATAGTTGCCAAAAGATGAAACAGTATAGGTGTTTGGAAACCTCTATTCTTTGTCTCTTTTCATGGGATTGTTTCTTTACTTAGCTGTAGAACTATTTTCCCTATATAGAGGCTGTACAAAACTTAAACGTTGAAGTTACCATTGACTGTAGATTCAGATTTAAAGTATGTTTTCTTTTTCTGAATTATGTAAATGTGCCTTAAGAATTACATCTCTTGATCTTGTACTTCCTGGAAGCATAACTGACAGCATGTAAAATGTTTAGCACTAACAGCATGAGAATACCTGTCAAGGGTCAGCTTGAAGGTTCATGTTGAAGGACCCTGCTTGATGTTTTGAGAATGACCTTGAGGGTACTGAGGAAAAGGTATAAACAAAAATTGAGATTAGAATAACACTTCCTGGTCTGTACCCTTCTGGAGTTTGGGTCAGTGGCTTTCAGAGAGGGTGTCCACATTCATTGGCCTGTGATGGGTATTTCTTACATGATTTTTATGACACTGGCATTTCGTAGTGTGTTTCACGCTGAATAAAAGAAATATATTAAAGCAGATATTTAAGAATGCTAAGTCAGGCACTCATAGATAAGAAATGCCAGAAACAGTTGAAACTATACAAACCACTTCTTCCTGTTCACCGTATTTAAGTAATCTACAAAGACCGTCCTATGTAGGTTTATATATATGGTAACACTGAGACTTTTTCTCGTCTTTATGAAAATGTTCCTCGTTCGTTAAGAGATTAGACAGGTATTCTTTCCAGATATCTAGTCATTCTCATAGATGTTTTGTGAATCCTTTCCTGTCATAGCATGTATTTTGATGAATCTGGCAGAAGCGTGCGTATTGCTCTGTGTTCTGAATTGGTGACAGTATTATTGGCAGCAATGTCATTGCTGTCTTTCTGTCTAATAAAAGCTTTGGGTAGATAAAAATGAATGTTTTTCTCATATTTTTAACAGTGCTTAAAGTTCTTTGTGATGAATAATTAACTGCCTTGGAATTGTGATTACCAATTTTTGCCATAAAATGCAAAGTCTTCTGCGGTTCAGCAGCTTTCCAGGGATCTGTTGCCTGTTCGGACAGTGGCAGCATCTGATTTGCACCTACATTGTGGAAATACTGTCTGGAATTTGGTTGAGTTAAAATAGAGCTTTCTTACAAAGTGTCCTTGATCTAGACATGCAAGTCATTCCCAGCCTTAATTATTATATAAAGGACCCAAGAGTTCATGGAAAGTTTTGTCACCAGCTTATGGCCTGCTATGCTGTTGGTAAAGACAATTATTTTCCTTAAACCAAACAAATCAGTTGCTTTGAACTCTTTTGAAAAAGACTGCAAGCTAATAGTTCTGCATTAAATTTTTTAAGTCTATTAAATGAATTAAAATAATTTAAGAATATTTATATTTTATACAGTATCTCTGCCTTATCCTCAACACCAAAACAGCATTATTTTGGTGACAAAGTCCAAATGTCTTAGTGTTTATTTTGTTATTCTTGATATTCTTTGGTGTTCTTACCAGTCAACTTAAAAACAAACAAACAAAAAGCAATCATGAATTTCTGTGTCAGCACATGGCAGAGGCCCTCATCTTGTGTCAATTTGATTTCCATGTCAAATATCAAATCTATAATGCAGGAGTTAAATTTCCATGATGAAAAGTCTTTATAAAAAAACGTTTAAAGGCAGGATAATTTTTAAAAATCATCTTCAGTTCCCAAACCCATAATGTATAGTAGCATTGAGGAGGGAAAAAAAATAAGAAAAGTCACCCAAGAACATCTTGTTGTGATGTTTCAAATTCATCAAATGAAAGCAGAGAGCTGTAATAAAAGCTGTCAGACTGTTTTAACTGCAGATTTTGTTGCTGCTTGCATTGCTTACTATACTGTGACAGATAGCGTTTATAGTTTTCAAACAGTTTTGCAGTTCTGTTTTTGCCAAGTGATAGCTGTTTATACTTCTGGAGAAATGCGGGCTCCATATATTCCATCTGAAATGATTTTTTCAGTTAATGGTGTGACTGTTGTTTGCTTTACATTAGGATGTTCTTTGTACTGTCTGGCCTCCAGTAAGCTATCTGACTCCATCACTCCCCTACGTAGTGTTTCTTTTCCCTTTTCTGTGCACGAGGTCTGGACTGGTGATTTCTTCTGTCACTGGAATTTTTCTTGGGAAGTTATGTGACCTACCTTGTCACTGTCTTGTTCTCTGCTTTCTGACCCAAAGACAAACTAGTAACATCTCCCACTCTTCTGCTGACAGTTGATGTATTCTGTATAATATCTTTCTCTTGATAATTATTGGTGGTAGGTGTATGGGTGCACTAGATGATCTTGGAAGTCTTTTCCAACCTTGGTGATTCTATGAGTCTATGGTTTTCTTGATGGAGAAGACTGAATGCAATTGGAGTATAGACCAAACAGGAAAATGCAATGGAGTAAGAGCAACCAAAGATTATTGTAATGGCAAGATGGAAATGGACGAATAGGGGATAGAAGAGGGAGAGGTATTGACACAGGGACAGTCTGGAATAAAGGTAGAGGAAAAAGTTAACTTTCCATCTAGAAAGTAAAAAGGACAAGCCAATTATGTTTAAGGTGGATGAAAAATTTTACCAGCAAGACAAACATGAATGGAATAGGCACCAAACTTCTGTTTAGTTAGTAAATAAAATATGATATAAAAAAGTACTTGAAAAATAATGCAGTAATTTGTTTCAAACAAATGGACTACTGATAGTTCTAGCCATTTGTAGGCTTACCATCTGCTTCTGCATAGGGACTTGCCTCTGAGCAGCTCTGTCAGTTTAGAGCTGTTGTACCACAGTAACAGGCTACGGCTCATAAATGAGTAGTCTGTTTCTATGCTTTCATTACACCAATTCCTCTATGATCTTTTAGAAAAGTAGTCTTCATTCAACATGCAAGTAGAAGTGGTTGTTTGAGTTCAAAGCACTTAATACTTTTCTAATATTTACATTCTTACAGTTGCAGATGTACAAAGGAGAATCAGGTGGTACCAAGTGTTAAGATTTTTCTGTTGGTACAAGATGTATGCAAGTAGCTAGATCTTGTAATGTTTGATCAAGTGTCATTTGATTACCACTGAAATATTTCTAATCTGGGAAAGAATGGGATCCACTGCTCTGAATCCATATCTTAGACCCAGACGTTCAGGGCTCAAGGTGTAATTTCGAAGCCACATGGCAATAGTGACAAGTCGCTTAACTTTTCAGATTGAGGATAATTGTCTGCTTTTTGGGCTGCTTATAAGGAAGCAAATGTAATTCTCATACGTTGTTGAAAACAACAATTTTTCTTTTTTGCATGCTTTCTTGGTGTCAATTTCTTTTTTTTTCCTTTGGATCAGGTACAAAGAAGGTGGTGAAGCTTTGTTAGTACTGCTGCCCTCAGAAGAAAAAGGCATGGTAGAACAGCTGGCACAGAGGAAAGTACCTGTCAATGAAATAAAGTAAGTGACTGATGGCTGGTCTGTTAGCCTTTCCTCAGGGATAGTGTGTTATGAGTATGGTAACAGTAAGGAAGTCAAATGCTTGAATTGCTTGGAATTGGAGAAACAAGGGATATGTCTTGCTTTTAATAATTTTGAAGAAGAAAAGACCTTGAGAGGTTATCTATTCCACCCCTTTTGCTGAAGATGTGATAAACCATACAAATTACTTATACTGAATGCCTGTCTAATTTGCCAGTGAATATCTACACAGTTTCCCAAAGTGATCTCATCTATACTCAGCAGTTCCTGTCATTAACGTTTTTTCCCCAAGTGTCTGAAAAGTCTTACAGTAAATGTATGTGAAATATTTCTTTAATCCTTTGCCAAGAACTTATGGAAAATGACATTCTCATACTATCTGCAACTATTTCTCATGTAACTGAGCATTATCGTGCTATCTCTCTCCTTTTCTTTTGCAGATGAAATAATTACAGTTTCTTTAATCTTGCCTTGTAATGTTTTTCAGACCATTTATCATTCTTATTTCTCTTACCTGCTGCTTCTTCTGGAGTATTTCTCCCATTTGTTGTGGCCTTTTTGAATTGGTTACCTGAGGAACAGGAAATTAAAAAAAAAAGTGGTTATTTTTCATATTTCAGAGAATATACTAATGAAGACCTGTAGAGACCTATGCTCTGTGCTTTCTGTATCAATAAAAACTGACTTTGAAAGAGCTGGGGGGAAAAAAAAGGCAAAACAAAACAAAAAAGCTTATTTCCAACATCTATTAAATGCAAAGTAATGCACTTGTAGGAAAGACAAAAACCTTAACTGTAAAAATAATAAAACAGAAAAAGAAATAAATGATGATTTCTTACTTAGCAGTGCTGTGTTCTTTGAGGCTGTCAGCCCACTGATAAGTCAGAAGGCAAAACAGAATGGAAGGAAATACGGGAAAAGTGAAATCAAACCAGCGAATATGCTGTGAGCTGGACTCCATTTTGAATACTGATGTAGCTGGGGTTACCTCATGTCTAAAATGGTAGAATAAATCAAGAGAAAGAGGGATGCAAGGTAGGAAATAATTTCCATACCAGTAGATAAGAGCGGAGTTGGAACTGTTCTATTTTTTGAAAGGTATGGTTTGAAGGTGAAGGTATCTGAGACTGGAACGTAATTAACTGTATGCAGAGATTGTTGGTGGAATAATTGTTTTTGAGAATAAAACAAAATAGGGTGAAACTTTAAGTGGCTGTTATTGCCTTACCACTTAAACCTTCAGGTTTGCTTAAAATTAACTTATACTGTATTCTTTGAATTCTAACGTAACGATTGAAGGTAAGAAATTGCTGCTACTTTTACTGTTAGATTATATTTTTTACAGATTATATACATGTTTATGTCAAATTACTTGAGTTAAGAAATGCAAGTGGACACACTTCAGCATTTATAATTTAAAATCTATTGAGACTCAGTTTAGCTCTTTTTATTGTAAATTCAATAATAAGGTGCATTAAGGCAAGCTAGGATAATGTAGTCAATTGCAACTTAATATGATAGTGACTTTTAACAAGCTTTAATTTTTGTGAATGGACAGGATGACTTGTGGTCAGCTGCTGTGGACGTGGTGGTGGTAAGCAAAAGCTTGGACTGATAATCACAGAATATTGCAGTTTCTACTGAATCTTATTCTTTTGAGTGCACTGGCATTCAGCTTCAGAAGGCTGCAGGCTATGAGCAGGACTTTTCTGATTGTTTTCCATGGTTATTGTCATTTTTAATGTTGAATATAGTCTTTCTAAACATGCGATGCCTGGGCACAAGTTTTCTTTTCTGCAGAGTGGAAAAACATGCATGTGGCACTTTCCAGATTTAAAGTTTTAAGGTGGACTCTTTCAATTGTAGTGATTGCACTTGCAAGCTGTCCTTGCAGACGTTACTTCTGTCTAACAGGCTGACTACAGAGCAGCCAGTGAAATACAGCTTTTCTAGGCAGACGTGGTTATCAGTTCTATGTAAAACATGCACAAATCTCAAACGTTACACAGCTTTTGATAAGACTGTAAAAAACAAAGTCAAACAGCTCCTAGAAGTCCAGTTGTTCCTGAAGTTTTCTTTTGACGTTGCTGTTCACTTAAAAAAAAAAAAAAAAAGTGAATATGCACAGCATTAGTAAGCAAAATGCCTTCTCCTCTGGTGTTTTCTTTTCCTTTAAGCACGATAGCACCTTACAAGGACCAGCTGTATAACCACCACAGTCTAAGTGAATGTTTTTCTACAAACAGCTGTTAACATTTCTTCATTTTGTTTACATAGGGCTGTTAAAAGTTACATGATTTGTAGAATTCATGGGGAGGAACTTTTTTTTTCCTAAATACCTGTTAAAAAGGCTAGAGGTTTTTTTCCTGACTTTGAATTTCATATATAAGCTCCCTGTAGAGCCTGTTACAGTAAACCATTCTTTTCTAATCACCACAAGCTGCAAATTTACAGTTAGTGCTTTTAATGATATGTTTTTTTTCATTGCTCAAGCAGAGCAAGAGAAACTGTAAAATATACAATAATAAATGTAGTACTTTAGAGTATTCAAATAAGGCAGAAAGCAGCTCTGAAAGTATTAAATGTTATAGGCGTATTTATAATCAGTCTATAACTTCAGAGTTTTAGATGTGAACTAAAATGATTTTTGAGAATACCTTGAGATTTCTTCGTCGCGTGTAATTTTGTTGACTAGATAAAGGCTGCTTCTGAAGGAGTTATCATTGCTAAATTGGTCTCTCTGGAAAATTTTACCTGAGGATGTGCAGATCTGTAGATATCCAGCGTGAAATATTGCTAGCTTGAGTCTTATGACAAAAATGCAATTATTGGAAAAACCTTTGCTTTTGTGTTTCATGGTGGACAATGCTTGGATACTGATTCTATATATTGGTATTTTTAATACTCAGGAATCCACTAAAACTTGCTGTCTCCTTTTCAGGAGTCACCGCTGTAGGAAAATCCATTTGTGTCACTACCCCACCTGTATGTGACGTGTTGTGTGAGGCTGGCAGCTGTGTGCTCATTGTCTCAGCTCTTCTTCCTCTCTCCAGCTTGGAGGTAGTCCTTGCTGCACAGGAAGCCAATTTGCAGACTGAGAGCGTGGAGCAAAAATTGCTGCTGCTTGGAAGCAGGGTGAAATACTGAGACTATATAATGGGGAAAAAACCAAACCCTCTTAAGTTTACTTTTTAAGCATTATTAATACATGTGCATTAAAGTTTAAAATCTGCAAGCAAAGCTTTTCTAACAAAATAGCAATGTGATCTTTGCACTGGTTGCCTTAGATGTGTATTTATGTGAGCATTCCCTCTGGAGTATTCAGCGTTGGATGAATTACTGTCTAAATGCCCAGATGCTGTTTTTGGGAATCCATAAACTTAAAATAAATAAAAGCAAGAGAAAGAAGTGTTGGTAAGATGTCTGACTTACTCTGCAAGTTTAGACCATTATTTTTCTCTTGTCATTTTTTTCTTAATTTAACCAGCAGCTTTCCTCCTAGATGTATTGCATACTGCTGAAATGAAACTTCCCTTCCCGTTTCCTCAGAAATCCTCACAAGGGCTGTTAGGAGCAAAGTGGTTAGGGCTGGAATTGACTTGCGCAGTGCACAGGCCCCTTGTGTCTGCATGGTTTGTATGTTGATTGGCTCAGTATCCAATTTACTGACACTTTGCAGTTTAACACTATTTGTTTCTTATTTTCTCTAAAATAGATGTTTTATCAGCTGGTTCACGCAGTTTCGTAAAATCATAGAATGGTTTGGACTGGAAGGGACCTTTAAGGTCATCTAATTCCAACCCCCCTGCTATAGACAGGGACACCTTCCTCTAGACCAGGTTGTTTAAGTTTTGAAAGTGTGTTGCTTTTAAATATGTATTTTACGTGTTTAAAAGAATAATTTTGTGTGTTTCTTTAAATTAATGCAGACTTTCTAGACAGAAGTTGCATTAAAACAAGAAAAGTGCAGACATGTTTCTGTGGGTGAGAAACTGCTTGTGTAGTGTCTGTCCTCACAGTGTGTTCATTGGTGAAGTTGTGCACAGCTGTGTCTAAAGCAGAGTACTTCTAACCCAGTGAGTGGTATAGGGAAAGCATCTTGTTTTAGTGAACCATTTGGCAACATGGTGTTTTTGGTGGTGATTTAAATTTTTTGCTTAAATTGCACTCTGGGGAAGATGGGGAAGAGAGAGTATCTACTTAGAGCAGTGCTTGTATCCTGATGTTAAAAATAAAAGAAAAGAAAAGAGGAAAACAGAATGCATGTTGAACAGAAAACTCCTAGAGCGCTGTCAGATATGGTCGTGAAACTGAACTAGCTGAAATCATATGTATATCATGGCAGAGACAGGTGTGGCCGTTTGGCCATTTAACCAGCTGCTGGGAGAAACTGCAGTTCTAGAAAGTTATATTACTCTTTAATTATAAATCGAGTACATACGCAGAGTAAGAAAAGAAAGAAACAGCCTAGTTAAAATGACAGACAATGTCATAAAATCCTCTCCTATCCTTTACATAGTGGATTCTAGCTCACTGATGCTTAACAGTTCAGGCAAGCTCATACATCATAATTTAAGTGTTTGGATTTATTAGATTTGTCTCCCCACATGCCTGTAATTATGGTAAGGAGTTTTATTTGTTTGGAATGAAATAACATACAAACTCATTAAAATCAAAATCCGATGACCAGCTTTCATGTTTTTGGAATCCCACCATAAGATGAAGACAGCGGTGGTTGATTCTCTTGATACAGTGCTGGAGAGAAGAGTATCTAGCATTATGACTTTTTTTAAATATTCAGGATTGCAAATTTACTCACTCATTAACAAACGCGTAACTGCAGAACGTGCTCAGGGCATCATGCACTTTGTTAACATCGCTTAGATACACTCCACAATATATTGGCTTTTAACTTAAATAAAAATCAGTGTGCATTCAACAGATTGTTATAGCCTACTTAAGATTATTGTCCTTTATGCCTGGAGCCCCAGTGCCATATTGTATCCTAAAAGTAATGGATCGTGTTCTTATGATTGACAAATCACTGAAGAAAATGATAAGTAGTAGCAGGCCCAGGTGAGAGCTGGATCTTGGTCTACATTTTGACTTGAGCCTTGAGTCAGTCATAGCCATGACAGCTCCACAGCTGGCTGTGCCTTACTTTCAGATTCATGTAGCTCAGGCGTGTCCAGTGTGCGGGCTGTGTGCATCCTGGCCCAGCCCATCCTGCTGCTGTCCTGTGCTGTCATGGTGCTGGCTCTTCCCACTGAGGAGCCCGGCCCAGCCCTGGGTACACACCCATTGCTCAGCACTAACTGAACATTGGCGTGTGATTGGCACTGGGGACTGAAAGCAGGGCATGGAGAGGGCACAGTGCAGTACTAGCTTAAGTGATGGCCGATAATTATGCGCATTGTGATGCACTAAACACAGTCCTGTGAACAGTGAAAAATATGCCACCACACTTTCCATCTTGATGAAGGAAACTGGGAATAGGTATCAAGATTGCAAAAAAAAAAAAAAAAAAAAAAAAAAAAATCATCAATTTTGTTTTTTTGGTGTATTTGTACTTCCATTTTCTTTTGACATGAGTACATTACCTGTGAATTTTCAAACTGAATGTATATAGTTGCAATCAGATATCCAGCACGCATATTTGATCTTGTCTCTTTGTCCAACTTCTATAAGCCCTCTCTTACCAGAGCAAAATCCCTCTCGCTTCACAATCACACCTTGCTCATGTCATCACTTTGCGGCAGTACACACATCCGTGAATGACTGATTTCAAGGATGAAGCACAGGAGGAGTAAAATTTCATAAAAATCTCTGACAAACGCTGTGAGAGCTCACTAGGAATTGCAACCACGTCCATCAAATCAGACACTGATGCATTAGTTTCACAAAAAGAAAGGTTAAATATCCCACTAGCTTTCTTTTCTTGTTGCTCTTTTTTCCCCTATTTTAATTTAAAAATGTTTTGTTACTTATATATGTTAACTTTACTATAAATTTCATATGCGGCGCAAGACAATCACTCTTCACTCAGTGTGACCCAGCCAGGCCAAAAGATTGGACACCTGTGATGTAGACAGTGTTTCCCTAGCTTCTGAGAATGTGAGATTGCTGGATGTTTTGTTAACATCAAGAGAGGACATTTGCTATTTCTTTCATGTTCTTAAAGCCAGTTATGATATGAAGGATAATCAAATTGATTAGTCATGTTTTGCTTCTAAGCTGTGTTGGTTATTATGTGTTTGCTTGTTTTCTTTAGGTGCTTACAAATTGATTTTTCAGTATCAACTGCAGAAAACGCACTGGTCTAACTTCTTTTTTTGCCACCTTTCAAGATGAGCACTATGCTTACCTGCCCTGTCTCATAGATCTTTATCTTTTGATGAGTTGTCTAGAATAGACGTAACTATGTCTCTAACTTCTCTTTCTTCCTAGTGCCAAGCTTCTTTTGACCCTGCAGGTTTATCTAGGTGCCTGTTAACCCCCCGTGATTTCTGGTCTGGCATGAGCTTGGGCTGTTCTGTAACTGCTGGTGGCTGTGCGATAGCACCTGCTGCTTTGAGTGAAGACAAGGAGGGGAAAGAATTAAGTGTATGTCATCTCTTAGTAATTTTCCTGTAACTTAACAGGAATCCAGTGCTTTTCTACAATTATTGACTGTTAATTTTAAGGTTTTTTGTTGATGATTCTTGTGCTCACTTCTTTTTTATACCTCATTTTGTGCTTGAATTTCTTTATCCCAGGGTACTTGTGCTGGTTTTTATACTTGTACACACTTCTACTTGAAGTTTTCCTTTTGAGTTTCAGGTCATTGTGAACCTCTTGATTTCATCTAGTTAGCTTTTTTATTCTTCCAGTATTTTGTCTGCATTGAGGTGGTATATTTTGCACTTGTACATTCTAATGTAATTCGGTATCACTGAAGCCACTGCTTTGATTTTACTGTTCTACCATTTTTCCTTTGTTAGGATCATAAATGTTTTCACTGTTACCTTCTCATTCTTGTTTGGTAGAACAAAATCTCTGTTTACTTTTTCTGTCTTTGGTATTTTATGTGTATTCCATTTGTGCTGCATTTCAAGGACTCACTGGTCAGTTTGTGTCCCACTGAATTTTTCATGCCTCTTGATTTTTGTCTTACATTTTTACATGTTCAGAGTGAGTCACGTTCTGCATTGCAACTGGGATTTCACTATTGAATCTTTCATAGAAACTGCAACCAACAGTTCTTGTGTCCGCTGCAATCTTCTGCTGTCTTTTTGTGTCAGACGTAGGAAATACAAATAATGAAGGAGTAAAGCTTTGATGTCTTAAACTGTTGCTCGGTAGCACTTCCCAGCCCAGTATTTAATGGCTGTTTTCACATTCCATGGTCATAGTAGTTTGTTGCCAAAGAAATTACTGTAAGATGTTTCTTGCCTTAATCACAGTCATGTTTTCTAGACTGACATATGTGAATAAACCTGATTTTGATTCTTTTTTTTCTTGGTTTCCGTAAGTAAAAGCTGTGTTTTCCTGTATGGTGTGGGACGATGTGACACACAGCAGCAATGTCCATTGTGAGAAATATGATGACTGTGGTAGAGCACCTTTTTTTATCATCTGCTTGAGGGGTACCCTTCTACCATGTTTGGTAGCTTGTATGATATGCTAGGGTAGCACTAGCAGGTTTCAAGTCAGAATAAGGCAAGTAATGATCTGGGCAAATAACCCTGGAGTAGGAAAAATATCAGTTGAAAAAGTATAAAAAGTCCAGAGTTTGGGTGTAGACTTATATAACTTCTTACCTGCTTTAAGGTCATTTTCTGTAATATAGTAGCTGTTCTCTGTTCACCTGATTGATATCTTGAGGAGGTCTTAAATCTGTTTAATCTCAACGTCCTTTATTTTTGCTCATTGGCCTGTAACAGACAAGTTAATTTCACTATTCCCAAGGCAGTGGGTCTTTAAATTTTTAAAACTGCTGAGAATTTCCCTAGGAAGACTATTATCTCAGTGTAAAGTAGTCCTGTGATTCATTAGACTTCTGTTTTCTTCTCAACATTTTTAGAAATTCCAGAATTATTTTAATGCTGATTTTGGCTTTGCTTTGGTGAAGGTTTCACGTCCTTCACCAAAAACTGTAACTGAATAAAAAGTCCGAGCTCCCGTTTCTTTTTTTCTGTATTATTCATTTGAAGAGTGCGTGCTTCATCTTTAGTATGGTTCCACTGTAAACTTTTCAGTGGTGATAGTTCTATGTGTATTAAAGTGATGCAGAAAACCTGAAGATATTCCTGAGAAATTAATAGGTGCTTATTTGTTGTACCTGTTAAAGCAAACTTTTTTTTTTTTAATTAGAATTAATCCTGAGAAGATTACAGATATCCAAAAGAGGATGCAGGCTTTCTTAGCTCAAGATCAGGAATTAAAAGAGAAAGCTCAAAGGGTAAGTAGTCATCTTCAACTATCATGCCTCAAGAAGCTGCATAGAGCTGCTGTTAGAATAAATGACCTGCTGATACATGCCCTAGCAGCGGTATTTGGAACTGCTAAATTTTTCTTATATTTATACTTTATAACATGGCATCAGTGGAAAGAATAATCATATTTTAGCAAGTGGCGGTAAATAAAATCTTTCACATCACTTTGTTGTACATATAGGTGACATTTAAAGAGCATTAGCAAAAGCCAAATGATCAGAAATTTGGAAATGCCAAAGTCTGAGAAATACAAGTACTGTCCAAGGAATACCAGAGATTCTGGATTAGTGTAGGAAACTATTTATTTATCTGAACCAACATGGGAACAGATGACACCTAAACAGATTCTAGTGAACCTGAGTGATTGATTGTGAGGATTGTGACCAAGAATAGTAGTCTTTCTGCTGAACTCATATGTAAAATAAAGTGAGTTGCAATATTTCTAACACTTAACACAAAGTTGTAGCTTGTGGAATGTCAGTGTAAGCTTCATTATATTGCACAGGCCAAGTGCACTGATGACGAAGGAAGTTGTAGTTACACACAGTTACATCAGAAGTGACAGAGCAGCTGGCTGGAGGAGGTCAAGAGTAGGAGGAAGTTAGCGTTATCTTTCTTGGAATGAAAATGCTAACAAACCTTTCTGTTTTCTGGCTTCGATTTTTTTTTTTTTTTAAGATCTCTTAACAGGAGGAGAAAAATCTTTTTGAATTGAGCTATAGAAGATAATGAGAAAGCTTCAAAATAGCGCAAGAACAAAATCAAACATGGGCTGTCTAGCAGGGTTGCAAATAAGATCTTCGGCTACTTTTGGAAATTATAAATTGTAATTTTATTTCCATTTTAAGCGATTTTTGTTGCAGTTTTTCCCTTATGGGTATTAGTGCAGTGTCACCTTGCAGGCAAACTATATACGTTCAGTTTTTGAGAATCTTAAAATATGGACAAGTGGTTTGTCATAGGTGTTCCTCCTTAATAAGATTTGAGTGTTCAAACAGTCTACAATGTCCTCCAGTATTCATACATATTAATGTGAATAAAACAATAACGATAATGCAGCTGAAATCTTGACCTCAGATTCTTAACTTAAATGCACAGTTGTCAAAGAAATGGGTCTTGTGCCTGTCTGTTGCAAGCTGCTCAATTCTTGACGTTATAAGAAATAAATTTTCTACTGGAGCACCAGAGTGGATGGGACAGCAGTGCAACAGCATAGCTGTTCTGCACAGAAATTCAGGTAGGATGTATTTTACTATGTTGAAGGCATGAGATCTAAGTCATTGTGTCCTGCCTTTTAGAGGCCAAAAGCAAAAACAGTTTGGGAGGCATTTTTAAAAGGGAGAGAATTAACTTCTTGGTTACTAACTGCTGTAAGGAATTTTGTAGTTCATTTCATGGAATGTGGTCTGTATGCTGTTGGTTGGAAAAAGAGTGAATCAGATTGGGGTCCCTTGCAAAATTGATAGTTGTTCTCATGGACTGATGACACCTTCTGGCATTCTTTTAATTTTAGTGTTAGACCAATTCACTTAGCTCTGAAAAAGAGCTCTAAGATATATTTTTCTGCTAACATGAATGTTTTTGTGTAGGGCGAGACTTGGACACCAGGGTGATGTTTGTCCATTGAATTCTCCATCTCTCCCAGAGGGGCTTGCAGGGTGTCTTGGCAACGTCGTCAGTTACAGCTCGAGATTCCAGTCAGGCTCTGTTGCTTTGAATTCTGTCAAAATAGCACATAAATTAATTTTTTCTTAATGTTTAAAACAATTGTCAGAGAAAGACATTAACAAATTTAACTACAAATTCAGTGGATTAATACAGCACAGCACTTGCTGCCTTATCTTTTCTAGTAGTTCTGCTAATCTGAACCATTTTTTTAGTACTACTGTAATAGAGCTGTGATATATTTCTGATGCTCAGCATTAACGTTATCCATAAGGGTATGATTTAATTCATGTGATAATATTTTTGTAACATTTGGTTGCAGTAAAAACAAAAAACAACAAATCATCACAAAAGTTAGATCAAAACAGTAGAAATAGCAGTGGATAATATAAAGTGATAAAAGAGCAGGAATAGAGTTCAGACTGATGAAATTCATCTTCCCTCAGCTTTCTGGTCTGTATGCAGAGGTGTGGCCAAATCTTAGGAGAACTGCACAAAATCCAGACGAATGGACAATATTTTAGAACTTGAAGTGAAGGCACTGAAATCAAATCAGAATTCAGATTAAGTTGCCACAGTTTTGAAGAAGCCATTTGCTTTTTCTGTATTTCATTTTTCTTCTTAATTTTAAGTAAAATAATTTCTCTTTTGTGATTATACATATATATATATAATCTTTCTATTTTGGTTTAAGGCTTTGGGGTAGAGAATATCTCTTCTTGGAAGTGTTCAGAGTGTGTCAAATAGTGAGGTCATCTGAAGGCTTGAATCATTGCTGTATTACTACTGAATTATCTTTGAAGCCTTGTGTCTGAATGAGAAGCTCATTTCTTGGAATGTGGAGCAATACAAACCTGAATCCAGTCTGTGACAAAGCTGAAAAATTGTTTTGAGTATCAAAGGGCTGAACTCTGATAGCTGATAAACATTAGAACATAATGCATTTGTTTGATGGTTCATTCTTAGTTGTGGTAGAATCATGGAATGGTGTATGTGGGAAGTGACCTTAAAGCCCACTCAGTTCCAGCCCCCCGCCACAGGCAGCTCTGTCACCCCACCAGCTGAGGCTGCCCAGGGCTCCATGCAACCTGGCCTTTAAGGCCTCCAGAGGTGAGGCACCCACAGCTTCTCTGAGCAACCTGTGCCGGTGCCTCCCTGCACTCTGAGTAAAGAATTGTTATTAACATCTAATCTAAATCTCCCCTCACAATGCTTGGTGCAGGCACAAAAGATGCGTTCTTTCCACCCCTTACTGATAATTTGTTAATTTCTAGACTGCGTGTATCAAAGAAATACTAGTATAAGTAAGTTATCCAAAAGACAGAATGAGATTTCTGCTCTCTGGATGCAGTGACTCATGCAGACCTTACAATCTGTAGATGGTGCAACTCTCAGATTCACAGAAAAGGTAGTTTTTGTTTAACATAATTTTTCCCATCTGTCACTCAGAGAAAGAAGGGACTCTGTCATTTTTTTTTGTTGTCACTTGCTAGACAGCAGTAGATTAATGAGATCTGCCAACTTTTACGTCTCATTCTATAAGTTATCTAGTTATCTTGGTAAAATGTGAGCAAAACAAGTATTTTATTCCACACCTTATTATTGATAGCAGCTGAAATGAGGTGTGCTAAAATCTTCCAGCCCAAGAATTAATTGGAAGAGATGATCAGGCTGTGAAGCTACCTAAAAACCTCAGCATTTGAAAAAGCAGGCAAGTAAAAGAGAGCTTCTCTAACAAAGTGCAGGGCGGCTTGAAAAGCATCTCTCTTAGCTCTGTACAGAAGATCCTACTTCAGCTGGCCAAGGGAAGAAGTCTGACATTGTGACTGCTTAATCTACAGTCTCAAAAGTTTTTCTCTTAAGCGTTTCAAGAATACCCATAAAGGACTGGTGCTTCAGACTGTTGTTCCTCTCCTCTATCTCAGGTTAACAAGAAGTAGAAACTTTTTTTTTTAAATTTTGCTTGAATTACCAAGACAAAAGTTTTCTTTGACATAAGTGTACATAGCAGAACAAGGGTGTGTTTGTAGTGTACTTGAATAAAACTGCGTGCTAGCTTAATTGGCTGTTGGTTCTAGTGCTTGCTGGTTTAAACCTTCTGGTAGGAGCTTTGACGTGTGTCAGAAATCAAGTTACAAATGGTAACTCAAGGATTTTTTTGGTACTTAAAACATTCCAATTTATTATGCTGCAGTGTTGCTGTCGTTTTGGATAGTTCCGTTTTGCTGGATAGATGTGGCCTCGTGCTGAGTGAATAGTTTTTATGTTGAACTTCTTAAATGGGGGATAAAAATATTTGCTGTTACCAACTTAATTCTTCGTAATGGTAACTGATAAACGTGCAAAGAGTTCTTCAGCTGCTGGCACTGTAAGAAGAGCTTGCTTGCTTGTGGTTTTCCAGCCTCTGTATGCTAACTTAGCAGTTTGGAGCTTTTTCAGTAGGTCTCTATTGAAGTTTAGTACACAAAACTGCTAATACAGGCGAGTCAAAGTTCCGAAGCTATGACTGGGTAAATGACAGTCTGTTCTTTCTTCTGATACTTTGAATACTCCATATGTCTGAATAGCATCACATGAGTGGGTATTTATCTGTATCGGTATTTATCTGTATCAGTATTTATTGGGAGATCAGATTAAGCCTATTTACAAGCAAATGTTTGTGCAAATGATACAAACTATTCTGAGTTCTTGCTGAGGAGATTTAAAGGGGGAAAAAAAGAATTAAAAAAAAAAAAAGAAAAAAAGATTGCAGCATTATGTATCTGACCACAAGAGGTGAGCTCAGTATTCTTTTAGTGTGTAAGAAAAGCAATAGATGGCCCATTTGACAACCAACTGCTATTTTGGAACAAATGATACAACTTACTGAACTAATGAATGTTAACTTATCAGAACATCACCTGATTTTGCTGCAGGAAAGAGTGTTGAAATTCTACAGAGCAATTTTGTATTATTTTATTGCAATTTGAATAGGAATAAAGCTGTAAATAGAGCAGAGCTATCTGTGGTGGCAGAAATACTAATTTCAAGAAATGGTAGGCAGAAATATGCTGTGTAAAAGAAGACGGAAATCTGAATGCTAAAGGAAGAGTGGGGGTCCGTCCTGTGGAGAAGGGTGGAAGGAAAATACGGCGCAAGATTAAGTTGTTCTGTTACATGGTGGTTCCAGATTTCCTGGTGAGCATCAAGGATTAATTGAAATGTCAAGCTTGGACTCGTATTAGTAAATGTCTTGTAGTGAATTTATGCTGACCAGCTGAGCTGCATTCATTGACTGCAAGTGTATGATTAGCTGGTGGCAAAGGCAAGGTGATATGAATTATCCTAGGCTGTAGTGAAAGACAGCTACATTGAGTTGAATTGCTTTGTTAGCCAGCGGCTAGAGTTAGGTCAAGACACTTCAGACTGATAGTACCTTGGTCTCTTTTTGTTTCCATATGATTCAGTTGTCAGAATAGAGTAACATCATTAGGAAAGTCGGGAAGGGGGAAAAAAAATGTAAACAGCATTTATTTTTTGACTAAGCTGCCATGTTTGCTTTCTAGCAAAAATATAAAGACATACTACTAGCAAATTCAGCCTATCTGTGCTTTAATGAAATATTTGAATATTTGAAGTTGTATCACTTCTGTAGTAGTAGTAAATTTTGACTGATGGGGATTGGGTAAAAGAACTTCAGTCTCAAATCCATTAAGAGTGAAATTCTATTTCTGTTTAGAGCAATGACATAATGGTAATGTTGTGTGTTGGTAATTGAATGAAAAGCTTCTTTTTTTAAAAATACTTCTATTTTCTTTTCAGTGTTTTGTATCCTACTTGCGTTCAGTTTACTTAATGAAGAATAAGGAAGTATTTGATGTTCTCAAATTGCCTCTAGCTGAATATGCCCTGTAAGTATGACAGAAAATATAATATGGAAAGTGAAAAGAGTAAAAAGAAGCCTCGCTGTGTATTATAGCTTTAAAAAGCTTGTTTTAACTGTTAACACATAGAATTGGAAAGTTTCTTGTATTTAGAGTTTCATGTTTATGCACTGCTCTTGCCTATTTTAAAAGATATTTTCAATGATCATTGTGTGTAAAAGCAGTCTACCTCTACAAAGAGAGATGGCTTTTGCAGCAGAAGATATAATAAAAGACAGAACTTGCTGAGTGAAAGGGTAGAGAACAAATAATTCTTGTTCAGGTACACCCTCCAACCACATAGCTAAATGCTGACTATTTTAGTATATTATTTAAAAAGAAATGGAGATATACAAAAATGACATTTTGCTGTCCAGTTTTGGGTGCAAAAGAGACATTGCTCCCTGGATGTAAATTACTTTTCAGAAGATACTTTGGACTTGGTAGAGATGAAGCATTTCTTTACTGGTCTGAATAGTGTGTATTTTACTGTGGAAATTTTTGTACTTATATTCCACATTTTCTTGTGGGAGGAAAATTAATTTTGACAGGTTGACTTTAAAGATGACAACCATCTGAGATTGTTTTAAAATGTGAAGCTTTGGAACCATCTCAGGGGAGATAGCATCGTCAGAAGGGAGCAGGAGGGTGCTCAAAGATGCATAATAAATTGATTTTTTGTGTGTCTGGAATTTCAGACAGAGACGTAAGTCTTCGAACTTGTTAGCACGTGGCATAATGAACTAAAATGTGACAAATTACTAGACTGTGGAACACCTGGTCTTCCTGTGCTGTGCTTCAATTAACACGATTCCGTCTTGTTTTTTTTTTAAGGTAATAAACCTGTTATAAAATATGCTTTGTGGACTAAGAAATTTTTAAGAGAACTAGGAAAAATTTGAGCAATTTCATTGCATCCATTGCCTGCCTATTCAACTGTGAGGTTTGTCAGCATCTTTAGAACTGAATCATGGGTCTTCCTATGCAGAATGACAGAAGATGAGGACTTAAAGGGCTGACCGCAAAAATTTAACCAGCGTGTTAACAAGCCTGCTAACAGATGGTGGTAGTGCTGAATTCTAGGAATCTCAGTACCTCTTTCACAATTTCAGCATTTAGTGTCAGTTATTTATGTAGACAGAATAGTCTACAATTCTCCTTGGGCATCTGAGCCAGGATTTGACCCTTCATAAAAGATGATTCTCATCTCAACTTAGCAAAGTTACTAATATGTCGTTGCTGTAATAA
Source organism: Numida meleagris (assembly GCF_002078875.1). Classification (NCBI taxonomy): domain Eukaryota; kingdom Metazoa; phylum Chordata; class Aves; order Galliformes; family Numididae; genus Numida; species Numida meleagris. The sequence continues at coordinate 178,004,467 of NC_034409.1, read as the reverse complement.
AATGGAAAAACTGGACAGTTTTTGGATGGAGTGGAACAGATTCAGTCAAGACTGTGGAATATATGGAAGCCTAATAAAAAAATCAGAAGATAATACATCTAAGAGATAATATGGAGATTCTGCTCTGTGCAGTTTCTGTTAGCACTCTTCTTCAGCTCTTTCCAGACCGTAAGGCTTGCCTATGTACGCCCTGGAGCCCTCTGCCTTTCAATTCACTGCACGTGCTGTAGCACACTGAATCTCCTCAAAAGTATTTCAGCCTTTCTGCAGAGATTTACTGCTAGCTTGATAGATGTTACTTCACTAAAAATCCTGTAGAGAAAATATGATGCACTCAGGTTTGCATTTCAGTCTGCCAGGCCTCTGTTGCTCTTTTGCCTGGCTTCTCTGTGCACTGAGATTGTTTTCAACACTGCTGACTGAGCCTGCAGAACAGCAGTGGTCTTTTTTATGCAACTGTGTGTATACGCATGCATTTAGATAGATCACTCTGAAAGTAACGCCTCCTACTTACTTCCATGGAAACTACAACAAATACAAAGAGCACAGTAACACTGTCTGACAGAGGAAATTCTCAGCTACAAGACACTATTTTTCAGCATAGCCACCCCTGTTAGCTATGCATTTTTGCTAGTGATGAACAAGAGCCTGCACGCCATGCTCATGTAAATCTGCACCAGCGGAGGTGACCCACTGTTTCACAGCTGCTATGATGGCATTGTTGCTAGGAAAATGTTACCCACGTGGTCCAACTTTCACCCCTCATATATAAGTATTCTAGAGATACTATGACCTTTGAGCTGTGTTACATTAGTGTTCTATCCAATATCCTCTCATTACAAATTGTTATCAAGAATAATTTGCTGGAGGAAGACTTAATCAGTCTCTGTGAACAGAGCCAGCCATTAGTGTGGAGGTTCTCCTCCATGAAACCTGTATAAAAGAGAATTTGTCTTTTCATTGCAAAAAACCAGTCTTGGAAATGTAAGCAAAGGTAAACAAGTAAGAGTGGAAAGGAACAGTAAATCACTCTGGCCTCCTGGTTAGGAGACAGGGTAAAAAGGAGGCAGGGAATATTTGTTTTTACTTCCCAGGCTATTTAATTCTATTCTGTTAAACACTAACGCACTTCAGTCTGGGGGAATATCTTAACAGGCAAGTCTGCTGGACTTAGGTTAGTCACTGCTCTAAGGAGCTGCTAAGGAAGGTAATTTCCTCTGTTTTTCCTCATGATTTCCAGGAGGAATGCAGCATGTTATTCTGTTTACCTCTTCACTGGTACATAGAGAATAAAGAAAGCAGGCTGAAGCTGAGTTGTTTGGGAAGTATCTAATACACACAACTTCGTACCCAGCTGAATATACCATTGTTGCATACAGATCAGTATTACGGAACAGCAGGTAGCTGCAGGTGCTGCCAGGCCTGAAGTGGGTGATACTAGGATGCGTGATCAGTCTGTCTAAACCTGCCTGTCCTGTCACTGACTGGAGAAGCTGCCACTGCACTGTAACTGTAGGCCTGACCCTTATGTGGTCCAGACAGAGGGTTTGGTTTGTTGTCCTGCTCCAGCTGCTGTCAGCCAGCACAGAGCTGCCCAGTTGTGGCAGATGCCAGATGTGTAGACAGTGCCAGTTATGGGTTTGCACATCTCAGCCCTTGGGTGCTGCTTGGCATTCTTTTTTACTGTCATTGTGCTTCTTTTTCTAAACCCAAGCCTCCCTGGAAATAAGGAATTAGCCTGGCCCTAATCGCTTTTTCCCAGTTGGTTGCAATTTTGTACACCTGTAACCAGACATAGCATTTCTCATGCTGTTGCCAAGATCCTCTCCAGTCATCTGTGGAGTTTGGGCATTTTTTACATTGCTCTCCCTCAACTTCTTGTGAGATCCAGCCTTCCCTTTCTGAGCTTTCTATGGCTACTTCTGCAAGCATCTGAGCTTTCTGGTCCTGCCGTGCAGACCCTTGAACAAGCTGCAGTCTCTTTTCTTAAAGCCCGGAGTCGTCATTCTCTTACTCATCATCTTCATTTCGCCTAGGATCTTAAAATCCCTTAACTACTCATAGTGGAGCCAAGTCTGCTACTGACCTTCACTTACCTGAGAAGTGTTTGCATATGCATGAGTAACAACAGTTGTAGTAGATTGCTTCCTATGGTTGCTGACCTTGCCAAGTTCTAAAAATGGTCTTTAATGCACTCTAGGAATGTCTGTTACTTGTGCTCCTAAATGGTCTCGAGCAGGTACCAGGGTGGCTTGGGTTCTGAGACCACCAGGGCCTGCCATGTGGAGGCACAGAATCATAGAATCTGCATCTTTGTTGCCTCCTTTGGATGCTCGCTTAATAGCTTTATGCCCTCCTTATATTGTGGCACCCAAACCTGTACCCAGTGCTGGAGGTGAGGCCACACAGCGCAGAGCAGAGGGGACAACCCCTCACTGGGCCTGGGGCACCCCAGGGTCTGGTTGGCCCTTTGGGCTGCCTGGGCCCTGTGTCGGCCAGACTGCACATATATCCTGGGATGTCCCAGGTGCAGAATTCAGCAGAGATGGGCACACCTTGTTCTTCTTGGGGCTTGGGTTGTAGGAAATGAATCCATGACAGCCTCTTTGTGGCATCACCTCTGATTCTGGCCTACAAACTCTTGATGATACTGGTCCCTCTTTTTATTAGTCAAGTGTCTTGCATTTGTGCTCCTTAGTATAGACTTGAAGCTTGCTAATCAAGTAACACAGCAAAAGCAATTTTTCTGTTTCTTTTGGTTGTTAACCAAATACCTGGAAAGCCTGTTAATTCAGATTTGTGTCACTTCAGTTGATTTGATTTCTCCTTTTTTCAAATGTCTGTACATCCTGTCTTCTGAAAACACTTTAAAAGCTTTAAACAAATAATGCACTTATTTTCTTTTGAGATTCAGGAGTGTTTAACATTTTTCAGACTATTTTAAGTAATTTCCTGAACCTGTTTTGCAGTAGAAGAAATCACTGTGTTAGACTTTTGTGTGTTCATATAATTCTGAACAAGTTTACTGATGCGGTATGTTTCTGTTTAGTAAGTGCAGTAACTTAATATCAGAATGAAGAGCTAATTTGCATAAAAATTGGTGTTCTGTGTTGTAGTAGGCGTGTCACGGATCTCGGTCTGTAACGCGGGAAGGTCCTTCCCCATATGCTTGTTATTGGTTCACCTACATACTTGAACCTGTGTCGTAGACACAGGGGGCCGTGCTTCTTTGTTTTCATAACAAAGGGCACAATAACTCCGTGTATGGCCTTTCAGAAGTGACAGGTCAGAAGCAGGATATTCAGTATGATTGGCCAGGAGCCCTGAGTGAGTTTCTGGAACAGTCTAGTAAAAAGATAAGAAATACTATATAGTTCTGTAGCTTTTACCAATAAACGCCATTTTGCTGCATATCATTTTGATACTGTGTGTGGTATTTGGCCAGGACCGGGTTTTGGTTCTCTACGTGCAAGAATAATACTAAAAGGGTCGCCGGAGTTTGGTAACAGTTCTGCAGAAATGATGACAGATTATTTACAACTGTCTTGTTTCAAAAAGGACTGGAAAGAAAAGCTGTTTTGTATATGAAGATCTTTTAGTACGTCAGAACTCTAGATTGGAAAAACAATTAAGAAATATATTCTAAAGATAATATTGAATCTAACAACACGAGGAAACTTTCAACAGTTGTAGAATATTTTTATCAAAGTATTCTCAGTTTGGAAGATACTGTAAAAAAAAAAAAAAAAAAAGTTGGTAATGACCTAAAATCCTCAGGTTTCTTTGAGAAGCCATGTAATAAGAAGTCTTCGGGGGATTGTTTGTACACAGATTTGTCAAAGCTTATCTGCTACTATTTTCTTATCAGTATTAAACCTCTCTACTTTCCCCCCAAATCTGAGAGCTGTGTTACTTGGCTTAGAGGTCCTTTCAGTTCTGATAGTGCTGGTCTTTTTTTGCTAGGATTGATACAGGAAAAAATGGCAAAAATGCAAAGTATCTGTTTGTATACAGTCTTATCTTGTTTTGCTCCTGTGTAATATTTCTGATTTTTGGCTATTTTTTGTCCACTTATTTGAAGTATTAGCATATGAATATCTGGGTTTGATAAAAGTACCATGGCACTCAGTTATGCATGCTACAAAGGCCAAAGCCTTGCTGTAGGAATGAAGGCAGGTGAGATTTCTTCTAAGGCGTATATGTCTCTCCCATAGCTTTTCCTGCAGTTTATCCATACTGTTTGTTCTTCTCATCACAGGATGGTAGGGATAGTGTTCTGGGTGTAGTTCTAGCAGTGAAGGATACCAACTTGATCAGTGCTCAGTGCTTGATGTAACATCCATGTATCTTCAATACCAAATTAAATTGGTGTTTCTTCCACTTATTTCATTATACATCATATTTAATTTGATATTGTCTGCAGGTTTTCAGGTTCTTTGTTTTCTTTCTTTCCCGAGAGGATTTGTAGTTGTTCTCTAGTGTTTTCTCAATTGTTTCATCTTCATTCCTCTCCTAATGTTCACTTGCATTTTTCAACCAAGTGCGTACTGTTGTGTGCCAAATACTATTTTGTAAATATATTAGTCAAAGTGTGTAAGATTAAATGATCATAAGTAAAGTTGAAGCACTTGAGCTGTTGATGAGGGCTTCTAATTTAGTAAAACTTTTTGTATCTACCTTTCAGATTAATGTCTTTGTTTAAATTCCATGCTTTAGATCACTTGGTCTTGCAATGGCACCTCGTGTGAGATTTCTACAGAAAGTTCAGAAACAGTTATCAGTGAAAGAGACATCTGAAGAGAGAAATCCCTTGGAAGAGACAGAGCAAAACAAAAATAGCATCTCCTCACTGAATAAGGAAGGAATGGAAAAATGCGGAATTAATTCCAGTGGAAAGTCGCCTGTTAACAGATCAAAGGAAAAGGAGAGAAGGAAAGAAACTGAAGAACATCCTTCCAGTGAAGGCACTGAGGAGAGTGAGTCTGAGTGTGAATCAAAAGAAGCATCTGAGGAGAAGGAAAAAGAAGTTGCTTTATCAAGCAGGGTTCCAAACACAAACTCCATACAGTTCTTTGAAGATGACGATGATGACGATGATGATACTAAAGATCTTGGTTTGCTGACAGTGAAACGACGGAATGTTTTTGAGGTGGAATCTAAAGATAGTGCAGCACTGGTAAGTGTGCTTTACAGTAAGACTTATCAATCTTAATGATTTTATTTTGAACATCCTCCAAATAAGGATGAGGAGAAAGGAGAAAATTCTGCACTTAGCAATACACTAGCTTGAAGTCATGTGTTGCCCACAAGTATTAGAGATCAGAATTGCTCCCAGAAGATAAGCGGTGTGACTTATGCTTCTATAATATTGTATTCCTAGCGCAAAATAATATTATTTGCATAACATATGTCCTTGTAGTAGTTCTAATTTATGAATGTGACCTGAATACCTTACAATTTTTTGAGAGAATTAATGCCTATTTACTACTTTGCTTTTACCTTCCTGCTACAACCTAGCTACAACCTTTAGTCCTAATTTTCATGATGTTATTGGATTTATGACACCGGGAACCAAATTGCTGTACATGATGAGCTGTTTCCTAATACTGATCGTAATAAATAATCTTTACATTAATGTAAAGATCCAAACCATTAATGTAAAGATCTTCAAAAATTTTTCTTTCAACGAGACCTTTGCTACTAGGAATTGATCCAATGTCAGAAAACAAGCGAGCACTTCTTGTAAAACATGATTATAAAGGCTATTAAAAATTATTATGTAGTTCTTTCATTTCCTTGACCAGTAGCTGTACAATTCAGGGTTGCTCTGTGCGCAGTATTCTGAGATATGTTGCTTTCACTTAATCTTAAATACAGTGTCTTGGGTGTTTATTTCTTTTTTTTTTTTTCTTTTTTCTCCATAAAGCAGATTTGGTAAGTGCACGTTGTGAATTTTTGTGTATCCTTTCCTATCTAGCAACTATTTCTCTGTAGAAAAGATATCCAACTGAATGAAATAGCCACCTGCTTCAGCAAGATGTTTTTGTTAACATGTAAGGGAGTCTCCTGTTAAGCAGTGTACTTATTTTTTCCAACTGGTATTTTTAATCATTCTTTTTCTGTGCTGTTATTTAACAGCACAAGGGAATTGTCATGAATGTTCGCTAATCAGCTCACTAACTGCATTTATAAGCAGCATCTTTCCTTTAGTATTTAGATGTGTGTATAAAGTGGTCTTATCGGCTAACTTTGTCAAAGCTGAGCAGTTGCCCCACTTGAACTCTCTCTGCTACCTTCAGGAGGTTGTCACAGTTTCCCATCTGTGGCCAGAAATGTGGAGGAGGATAGATGTACTAAGGGGAGTAGGTTGCTTTGGGGATCTTGTATCTGTTCCTCTTTTTCTATACCTGGATTGTCTTGCCTCTGTCAGCCCATGGCTGGCTAGTGCTAGTGCCTGGCAGATCTGAGTGAACGTGGCAGGAGCTTGCACATAGGTTGCTTTGGAAGTAATGCCTCCTGTTTATTTTCATGGAAACTACAGCGAGTACAAAGAGCAAACCAGGGGCCTCAGCTGCTCCTCGTACGTCTTTCCCTCCAGACCCTTCACCATCTTTGTAACCCTCCTTTGGACACTCTGTGATAGTTTTGTATCTGTCTTATGTTGTGGTGCCCAATTTTACTTAAACGTGTCTTATTTTTTAGCTTGTGGGAATTACTTAAAAGTGCAATGTTTTTATGCATAGAAAGGTCACATAATCATAGAGCAATTAGCACATACGCAGTATTATTTAGTTGTTATGTTAACATTATTTAAATTATCCATTTAAAGTGCATTTAACAATATTTGGTGTACTGGTGTTACAAGGTCTTGAAATAATCCCTGGTTACAGACTTTGTTTTTAATGCTAAATTCATGAAATTTGTTGTTGCATTTTCAGATGCAAGGAGTATACTTCTAACATTTGTTATAGAAATAAGATTAATCCTATTGTAGTTTTTTCTTTGTCTTGCTTATTCTTCATTTTAGTCATCTTGTGCATACTGTCAGACATGTCTTCTGCTACCAAATTTCTATTTTTACAGTAAGACAATGTTATACTACTGAATATCTAGGTTTTGCTGTGATTCCCTTCTTCCTCTGCCATCCTTTGATTTATGGACTCATAAAGCTCTTCTAGTGAGGTAATGCCTGGTTGGAAGACTGTAGTAAGCGTAAGCCTATGGACAGAGGTTTGCCTTAAATGATATTGCAGATTCTGTGGAGTTAGCCTGCAGTTTGAATGCTGTTTCTTTGGAGGGAAATTGCTTTATATGTCACGATTCTGTTTCCACTAGTCACCTTGTTTTATAATCCAGTAGTATTATTTAAAATGAGATTTTCTTACACTTCGCAGATACACAAACACTATAAGCTGTTGAAATATTACGACGTGTATGTATATGTTTGCAAAAGCAGGAAAGACGTTTCAATTTCCTTATACTAGAGATTATATAGGAGTCTATAGCAAGGTGCAGTGAGTGGTAGCTTGTCATAATGTGCACTTAGAATATATCAAGGAAACACAGTCAGCACCAAAGTGAGGACATGGTCCTCTGAAATTTCTTCTGTGATGTTGAGAAGAAAGCCTGTTACTATACAGATAAATCAAATCTACTTTTTCAGATTGTAATTAGTCTTGATTTCTTCCCTTACATTGGCTTTTTATTCTGATTGGGATTTTTTTTTACCTTCTGTTCCATACAGTGAGATATACTGCTTTTTCTATAAAGACGAGATTGGTCAAAATCTGTTTGAAGCATCTACTTCTTCCTCTTACCAACTGTTGTTAACTGATTTTCTTGTATGTAAATTCATGTTAAGTGTGTGACCTGGTCTCCTCAGTGTGTTTCTGGAAATGGCAGGATAGGAAACACCAAAGGAGGCAAGGAACAAGGGGTGAAGCTGGCTGACTGGAGGTGGTGTTCATTTCCTCAGGGATAGCCCTCTCTGCTCCTGCTGTAGCAGCATCTGGTATCCAAGAGAGCAAAGCTGCTCCTGGGCAACCTGCTAGCTAGACAAAGCATGTTATTCCTTGGACTCATTTTGCAAGGTTAGCATTCTGGCAGAGTAAACACCTAGGTTTATTTATTATTGCATTATCTACCATAAATTCTTCCTACAGTACTGGCCTTAGGTTTCTATCCTAGTAACTGCGTGCTTGTGTGTTTTAAGTTGAACTGAAGCAAATTACAGTTTATATGAAGTACAGAATATTTGTGTAGAAGTGAAGTGGGCCTGTGTTTGGATATTAGCCAAAGTGCTGTAAAAGCAAAGTGTTAAGAAAAAATGTCCTACATCAGCCATGAATGGAAATGAAACGTGCTGATAGAACCTCTTCGTGCACAGCAGCGAGTGCTGAATGCATCCTATAAAGTGGGTGGAAAATTGTAAGGAAATCACAATTTCTTAGCATACAGTTTTAGTAACTTAAGTACAACTGGAACTTAATTTTTAAGAAACAATGTGATGTCCAGTTATAGCAGATATAAATCAGATATAAATCTTGTCACTGGGGAGTGCTTCTGGAAGCTATCTGACGAGACAGTGCTAAACTCAGGAACAGGGGTCAGCAAAAACATTTCTTTCTCTTCTTGGACAACTTTTCAGATTTTCTTTTTGCCTGTCATTGTTCTGTTTGAATAGAACATTCACAAAATTCTTGTTAGGGTAAAGTGTGCAACAGAGGCTTTTGAGGCAGTCTTTTGTAGGAACTGATAATCAGTTTTAGATTCCAGATCCGTTGATCACTTACTGTTTTAAAATCATTTTGTTTTTTCTTTATTGTACTTCCAAGTTTGCTTTAGCAGCCCTTCTTTCTGCTCCAAATGCATCTTCAGATTTTTCTCTGTCGATTTCCATTTCAATTAATTTTGTAGAGACTTAGTAACATCTTCTGTAGTGTATGAAAAATTCACTGTAATTGTTTCTTTTGCCTTTAAGGACAGCATTCTAGATGTTTGCGTCAATTGCTGTGCTTTTTAGGAAAACTGAAAAATCTATAGGAATAAAATCTTGTCTCTGAGTTATGGGTGAGCTATATACTTCAAATAAATGGTTGCTATATATCCCTTAGAACTACCAGCACAGCTTAAAATGGTCATCCTGAATGTTTTTAATCATGTTTCAAATCTGGATAGAAAGTATCATTTAGGAATTTCATTCTATAATTTGCTCTCAGTATAGATCTTAGCTTTATGCGTCATAAGCTACAGAGTAAGTACTCAATTCTGATGTGGATGACATTGCTTCTGTGAAAGGTTTTACATTTGAAACTTCAGTGCTTTTGAACCATTGTGGGCTGTGCTTGTTTTGATGTCTACAGTACACCTTGTGGACCTTTGGTGGCTTTTGTAATGAAGAATGCAGTATAGAAAGATGCCGCGTGTGTCAGGGACTTGCTTGTAACCTTTCAGTTACACCCTCTGAGAAGCACATTCTCCTGTGAGCCAGGAAAAGCTTCCTCAGTTCTGATGTCGGCTGCTTGTCAGTCAGTGCCTTTTCCAGGAGTGTGCTGCTCATCTTCTGGCAGAAATGCTGTTTACAAAGTGAGTAGTGAATGGAGCGTGCTCCTGAACCAGGCAGTGCCACCTCTTTACTATAGTTGCTGGAGCTGTGGCCTGAGAAATCCTTACCTCCATGTGCTCTCTAAAGCAGCCTCACAAGCCTTCACTGTACTGAATCTACTGCGGTATCACATAGGTCACTGTCCTGGCAAGAAAAAGCTATTTTCAAAGGTTAACTTGCACTGAAGAAATGTGAAACTCATGTTTAACCATGCAAGTTTTGAATCTGTTCTTTGCAGATGATCTTTCTGATGTATCTGTGGTAGCAGTCTAACACATTGCTTACATGCTCATGTTGCAGCATGTAAGCTGGTGTGAGTTCAGGTAGCAGCGAGGCACGCTTTGTCTTTTGATTAAAGAGACCTAAGGTGACTGAGATGTATGGTCTCGTATCTCAGAAATTATGAGGGTATTGAATGATTTAAGATGATTCATTAAAATATCATTCATTAAAACTCCTAGTAGATTATTCAAGCCTGCAGAAATACCCTCGGTTTCATTGTCCTTAATCACTGATTTATAGTTTTGTTTAATGTATTGCAGAAGTTTCATAGATGAAGATGAGTGAACCAAATACTCTGTATTAAAACTATTTTCATATAATCAATATTCTCTGAATCCACAAGATTTGTATATTCTAAAATGCTGCAATTTCCTTTAAGATCATTAGTACCTGAATGCTTGCTGGGTGATGGCACTGGCATTATAAATAACTGTGACATACTTCTTGCGTGAATGATTTTTTAAAAGTTGAGTGCTAATACTGTGAGATGCTACTAGAAATTATAGAGCACTCATTTTCAAAGGAAATGCTGTTTTCTGAAATAGTAATAAAGCAGAACAACTGATGAATGCGTGCTGAGAGTATCTCGACAACTATCAGCAAAGTGTGTTGTGAAAATCATGAGAATTATTCCTCTCTTATGTGGATATCTTCTCTGATGCAGACATCTGCTGCTGCAAACTTGGCCCAACAAACTGCTCATACATGTTTTTAACAAAATTTTGGGGAAGATTTCTGAATTCTTATCTGTCCTGTGCAATGTTTAGCTGGAATAATTTGATAACTACGGATTTTGGTGAAGATTAATGATTTTGGTGAAGATTCATGAGCTGTGAGCCAAAAATGAGTGTCTGGGTAATTCATTACAGTATCACTGATATGCAAATTGTAGTTTAATTACTATTTAAAAAGGGAAAATGTCTGTATTACACTGTTTCCATATTCTGACCTGAAGACTGATAGGAAGATAGGACAGCGATTGCAGAAGGCTGCTGGGTCCCTTGGAGCTAATGCTCCTCATTTCCATGGGACTTCTATTTGTACAGCTGTGAAGTGATGGAGGGGATGAGCCCAGCATGGGGGGGCCTCCTGCCTGCTGCACACTGAGCTCTGCTCCATCTTGGGTGAAGGAATAGTTGTGGCCTCTGTGGTAAAGGTCTCTTGAAGGAACATTATTCTAAATGTGTGAGAGGAAAATAAAGCAATTAGGGTGACAGCTTCTAGCCTTACTCGTGTCAGAAATAAGTGAGCTATAGATTGCCTTGGGCCAGCCTGGCAGGGAGGTTTTAGTGGTGTCCCATCCTTCATTATCTATAGCACACTGCTCCGTTGCTGGCTCTCTGCTTATTTCAGTGCAGGGCTGCTGCCCTCTTTGCTTGAGCTGCGTGCTTGTTTCATCTTCCAGCAGGAAATGTCCATCTCCTTGGTGCTCGCCAGATGAAGACAGGTTGCCTTGCCTGCTCCTTGCAGCCCCAGTCTCTCTGCATAAATGCCTGAGAAGTCATGGGGCTATGCTTGAGCCATGAGATGTCTGACGAATGTGCCTCTAGAAGTTTGAGGGGGTACAGTGGTAAATCCTTCAAACCAGCGTATGGGTGGGAAAACATTATGGTGTCTTTGGGTTGACGAAACCCATGGGAAAACAAAATGACAAAAGTAGCTTTTTGAGGAGCTAAATGACTGTAATTTTTCTCGGATCCACCCGTTTCATGACCCAAACCACAAAGTATTATTTAAAATGCTGTTTCAGAGGGGTGGTGGAAGAGAAAGAATATGTCTAAGTTACTTCTGCTGTGCTGATTTTGCTGTGAGCATGCTGGGAAAACAAATTGCTATGTATGTGAAATGACAGCTAGTGTTAGCACAGTTCATTCCAAACGGGGGCTGTAGAAGCTGCCCTCCCTGCAGAAGCATGGTGTCTGGCGTGTGTGCTGTTCTGCTGGCGTATCTGCTCGCCTACTAAGCTGATGTTTAGCAAAGTGCTCTTGAAAACAGAGCTTGACTCTCTGAGGAAGTGCAGCTATGTGTCCTTGTTGACTTCTTAGAGAGATGTTGGTGAAGGACCTTAACAACTGTCCTGTTTCCTTAATCTCCAGTTCACTGAGCAAAATTAGTATTAGTTGCTGTTTTGTTTACGTTGACAGTTCCATATCCTTGGCTCAGAGATAAGAGTGCCTTCAAACACTGGCATTGCTGTGGCAGCTTTCCATCAAATTCACAGTGCAAAGGCTGTGTCTTGCAGAGCATAAAAGGACAATGTGTATTTCTGTCTCAGTAGGTCCCTTTTTGCCTTGGTGGAGAAATTACACATCTACCTTATGATTTTGGAGAAATACTATTTTTTTTCAGTAATCCCTCTTCCCATATATACAGTCCTAGTCTGAGTTTTATTGGTCTGTTCTTTGGGTGATAATTTTCTGTTGCTACAGAAATGAAAATTCATGAGGCATCTTTCCTGTCTGATCCCCGGGGAGCATGTATCATCAGCAGATTTTTGTCTCACTTAACATCATATGGAATCACACAGAATTGTAGGGGCTGGAAGGGACCTCTAGGGATCATCGAGTCCCTGCAGCAGGCTGCACAGGTAGGCGTCCAGCTGGGTCTTGAATATCTCCAGAGGAAGAGAATCCACCACCTCCCTGGGCAGCCTGTTCCAGTGCTCTGTCACCCTCACTGTGAAGAAGTTCCTTCGCATATTGGTGCGGAACTTCCTGTGCTCCAGTTTATGGCCGTTTCCCCTTGTCCTGTCCCTGCAGACCGCTGAAAAGATGTTGGCCATGTCCCTTTGACTCTGACCCTTAAGATATTTATAAACATTAATAAGATCACCCCTGAGTCTTCTTTTCTCAAGGCTGAACAGACCCAGGTCACTCAGCCTTTCCTCGTAGGGGAGATGCTCGAGGCCCTTTACCATCTTTGAGACCCTCTACTGGACTCTCTCCAGGAGATCCCTGTCTTTTTTGTACCAAGGAGCCCAGAACTGGACACAGTACTCCAGGTGAGACCTGACCAGGGCAGAGTAGAGGGGGAGGATCACCTCCCTTGACCTGCTGGCCACGCTCCTTTTAATGCACCCCAGGACGCCATTGGCCTTCTTGGCCACCAGGGCACACTGCTGGCTCACGGCCAACCTGTTGTCCACCAGACCCCCACATCCCTCTCTGCAGAGCTCCCCTCCAGCAGGTCATCTCCCAGCCTGTACTGGTGCATGGGGTTATTCTTCCCTAGATTCAAGACTCTACACTTGCCATCATGTTTGATGCAGATTTGTGCCACTCTTGCGCATTGATTTTTGAATATATGTTTGTGTGTTGTTCGCTGCTACCATTTTGAATCTTGACTATTCATCTAGTATGTAATTTTTTCTGCAGATCTTTAGTGCTACAGTAGTTACATTTTATAGATACAAGGGGAAGTGGTTATCTGATCTGAGCTCCCTGGGTACCATAACCCTGTTAATTTACTCTGGCACTCCTGTCTTGAATGCAAAAATAGAATTTTGCTTGCTTTTGCTTTCAGGAGGCATCTTAGCTGTATCTGAAGACATGAAGAGATTCAAAAGCCACCACTGCTATTAATTTGTTCCGTGATTTAATTCAGTTGTTAGTGTTGCATCAAAGAGGTGGATGAGGGGGAAGGGAGAATGAGGACAGGAGCTGAGAATAGCGATATTCCAGCAAATATTCCTTTGGCCGGCAGGAAAGAATTATTTTAACATGCAAAAGAATCTGAGAAGAAAATGTGGTACTGTTATGGAGGAGGTGAATGATATGATATAAATTGAAAATGCAATGTGCAAATGCAAATTAATACAGCATTTAGCTTAGGGACACTTCATTACTGAATGTTATCAAATGTTGCAAGTAATTTGGAAGGCATCCCATAGTTCCTTTGGAATAGAAAAAATGGTGTAGGTGTTGAAGGTTGAATATTTTGACTGACTGAACTCGAGTCAAGTTTCTGCTGGCTGGGTCACGCGTTACAATTAGCTCAAGAGGGCAAGCATTAAAACAAAATAAAGTTTTATGTAGCACATCTGCAGGTAATTTTTCTGTCTTCAGTTTCAAGGTCAGCATTTACGCTAAGCCAAGGAAACATTATGTTTTCATTAGCCAACGTTGTTCTCGTGGCCCACTCTTGATCCTTTTTAAAATGGTGGAAATTTAAAACATAAATTACTTTGACTTCTGTCCTTTTTCAAGAAGCATTTTATTTTTAGTACAGCTGAAGTTTTCAGTGAATCAGTGAAGCTAATCAATCGTGACATTTCTCTGTTACTGCTAATCTTCTTATATGGTTGGAAAAATAGCATCTTCATATTTTAATTTACCTTTGGACACTTTTTAAGACACTTATAAGCAATAGAAGCCTTCTAAACCAATTTATGATGTAAAGGAGAACATTGCTAATGATGAAAACTTGGACAGCTGTAATGGAATATTTACTGGATATAAATAGAGAAGAAATAACAAATAGTGGTATAAGAAATGCTAAATCTTTTAGTGGAAAAACATTGGAGAAAGGAAATGTAACTTTTGATTGAGTGTTTCTGTCAAGTGTGAGCATATCACTGGAATGCAGGCCTTAGTTTCTCATTTGTAGCTTTTCTTTTGGTGCTGGAATTTCAGCTAAAAGGAATTTCAAATGGAGCTGTTGTTGTGTACTTGCTTTCCCTGGAGGTGAGGACATGTGTGACTGCTTTCATGTGATGTGAGCCCTGTGGTCTCTGAGCTGGGCACTGTGGTCTCTGAGCTGGGCACTGCTGTCCCAGCATTTGTGCTGTGCTCCGGCAGGCGGAATGAGAACTGGTGCAACTGAGAAGTCTTTCAACTTCTGTCCTTTCTGTATTGGTCTTCAGCTAGATTAATTTCTTGCCTATGCGGCTCTACAAGTATCTCTGATTTCCTTCACCTACCACAAGGCTTCCTTGTACTGGGACTTCTTGACTGTAATACCTGTAGAGCCAGGAGATTCTTCAGATGTTCTTCAGGTTCTTCTTGCAGGCGGAGAGAGCTGGGGCTGTTCAGGCTGGAGAAGAGAAGGCTGCGAGGTGACCTGAGAGTGGCCTTTCAGTATCTAAAGGGGAGCTACAGGAAAGAAGGGGACAGACTCTTTACCAGGGTCTGTGGGGACAGAACAAGGGGAAAGGCTTACAAGCTTAAAGAGTGGAGATTTAGGTTGGATATAAGGAAAAAGTCTTTTACAGTGAGGTTGGTGAGGCACAGGAACAGGTTGCCCAGAGATGCATTCAATGCTCCGTCCCTGGAGACTTACAAGGCCAGGATGGATCAGGCCCTGGGCAACCCGATGGAGCTGTGGTGTCCCTGTTTATTGCAGGGGACTTGGACTAGATTGCCTTTAGCGGTCCCTTCAACCCTGAGGATTCTATGATTCTGTTTTACTGAAAAAAGACCCAGGATAAATCAGAGCAGATCATCAAGATTGGAAACCAATTTTTGGAAATTGGTTATTTTTTATTTTCCAGTTGCTTGTCGTTGCTGCTGTTTTGTCCTCATGATGAAGGCTGAACTAAAAGGCAGGAGACATCAGTGCTTTTGTGCATCTCATCACTGTCTGCTTCTTTATTTTTCTTTATTTCTTTTTCCTTATTATTTTTTTTTTTTTACCCACAGGAACAGAACACTTTAGCATTTCTTCTCTCCTAAAGGAGTGATTTGTTGCATGGTTCCTGGTGGATTTTGTGGTAAATTTGAAGGTACCCCATCAGAAAAAGGAAATTAATGGTAAAGAATTGAGCATTTGAGCTAGAGAAACAGGTGCCTGTACTGTGGCTTCTGGCTCTCAAGTCTGAATGCTAGGGAGAAGTGAGGTCAAATCTGCAAAAAAATATGAGAAGCAATTTTTTTGCAAGTGTAACTGTATCTAAAGAGCTCTCTTACAACTGAGAAATTACTAGCTCTTTCCTGAAATTATTCATCTGGAGAAATGCATTACTTCTAAGAGATACATTCCCAACTAAATTACTTCTCGTTTTGGTGGCAGGAAAGCTCAAATCTATCTTGAACTCATTTTATCCAGAACAAATTAATAAAACATCAGACTGAAGTTCTGTAGAGATGCGTGTTCTCCCAATTCATATTTATATTAAACAATCAAACATTAAAATCTTGGTTATCGATCAAAGTTGTCTTTACCTTGCATATATTCCAGGTAGTCTTCAATGATGCTTGTATAGGATTTCAGAGGACTTGGGGTGGGTTGGGAGGTGATCTACAGCTGCAGACCTGAGCAGAGGGACTGTTGCAAATGGAGCATGTGGTAAAGTGCGTTTCAGGTTTGCTTTCCAGAAATGATGTGGGTGCATACACAAAGAAAGGGGAGGAGAGTAATGTTCCAGGTTGAGGTTTGTGAGGGTGAAGGAAAATTGTAAGCTATGCTAATAATGCTTCAAAATCAGTAAAAATAAAATGAGTATTTTATTTCTCAGTGCTACGTCTCCTAGATTTCCTTTAAGAGTAAAACCAAACTTTCATATTCTTAATTCTCTTGGGCCCTTTTAATGAGTTCCTTTAGAATTTTGTTGTCCTTGACTTGTAGCTCGCATTTATGAGATGCATACAAAGACCATATGTTGTTGGAAACCCTGAATGTGAGCATATTGGCAAAGAAGTGCGAAGCTCTAGCAGCATCTTCACAGATGTCAGTGGCCAGGGTTTACCTCGAGTCTGTTTGGTGAGGCTCAGCCTAACAGCAGCGTAGTGGCTATATGGATGTGGGCAATGTGAAGATATGCACAAGTCTAGCTGTGAGCTTAAATGTAGAAATTTTACTGTGGGGTGACTGGAGTTCTTTAGTCACAGGAGATTATATTGTGGTTAAGAAATTCAGAGTGATAGGAGAAACCCACGTTATTATTTTTAATTGTGAACCCATTGCTGCTTTGTTGACCCATATCTGGTTTGCTCACTCTTGGAGCGCAGTTTTCCTGCTATATAAAAATACTCATTTTTCTTGCACGAAGGTTGCTTACAATTCCTGATGCAGATCTGTGCTTGCTGATGTCCTGCTTGCGAATTGGGTGTCTGGAGCTCCTCTTGGTTGCATTTTCAAAATGATGAAGAAATGCTGAAGGTCTAAAGCTTTTGTCTTGTGCTAACCTGTAATAGGAATATGAATTGTGCATTCAGGCTTATGAAACAAACATCCTTTCCTTTTTTTATCCTTTTTGTATAACTTAACAAGTAAAAACTCTACCTGATTATCTTGGCAGTGCTCTGAAAGCAGGATCTCCTGTTGGATCGGTGAATTATAACTGAGTTTTGCTGCCTTGAGAACTTTTGCCATCCCCTCGCCTTCAGTGGAGGGGCTGAAATCCATTAATGAGAATGGCTAAGGACTTTCTATGTCTGCTATTCAGACAGTCCTTCCTGAAACCCAAATGAGGTGTACAGCCTACTGAATTTGCCATGTTCAGTCTTAAATGACTTGGTACAAAATAGAAATTCACTGCTTGTGCTGAGAGACCTGGAGCATCTGAATGTCAAACTCTATCCGATGAAATTGCATTCTTCTCCTGCTTTAATAGGATTGTGAGGATAATATAGTTTAAATTTATAGTTGTCATAAGGATAAGGTCAGCAAGTAGATCAGAGATGAATTGGAATTGACCCTGTTTTCTTTTCACTTGAGTTAATTTACTGACTAGGCTACCAGGCTTTCAGGATTCAGTGCATGACTAAATTGTGTGACAGATGGGAGTTGTCTTAAGCATTTAAAAATATATTTATATGTACATAAAATATTTAACCCTTATATGTACTATATGTACAAAGTATTTTTAATGCATAAAGAAAGAAATTTTATATATTAATTTATACAGATTTAATTTATGTACACATACATACATGCACATGCATTTGTGTGTAAATGAAAAAGCTACTGCCCAGATACTTCTGCCCCCAGTGTCTTTCGTAAGAAAGTTTATTGCTGAGTCCCTGAACTTACCTCGTTGTACATGAGGTTAATTTTGCTGTGTGAGTGGCAAGAGCCTGATGATTAATGTTTTAATTTCTCTGGTACTTCTTGCTCAGCTAGGAGTAACAACTTGTGAGAGCAATTCTTTGTTGAGTTTTGCAATTGTCTGGAAGATGCTTCCTGACACAATGCAATCAGCAAGGGCTGCAGAGAAACGATGTTTGCCTCTTTCGGGCAATTTTGGTATTGAAGATAATTCGTATGATAGTTGTAGGATAGACTGATACAGTTGTGCAGAAGCTGTGCCATAATTCACGATCCCTTCTCTCATACTTTATACACGTTATTTTTCCTTTTATTAGTTCTGACTCAATCACAAAAACAAGAGGTGGCTGACTCAGAAGAAAGATTTCTTACAGCTCAGTTTTTCTTCTGCAAAAAGAGAAATCTGCCTGCTCTCCCTTCTTCATATTTGTTTTACAATGTTGGTCATTAGATTTTTGGGAAAGTAAGTTGACACCATCTTGAGCTTATTTTTCTATATAATTAAGGCTTGATGCAAAGATTCCTGAGAATAGTTGTATTTCTTTTAACACCCTCTCAGAAGAGTAATAGTAGCAGCACAAACAATCCTGTTTAACTTCCCTGACTGTTGGGAGGCTTGAGGGTAGGGTTAGCCTGTATAGGGTAAGGAGGAACAAGACCTCAGGAAAACGAAGTCATCCCTTCTGGATTATTCAGACTACGTTTATATTTACTTCTTCAGTTCAAGTGGTTATAGTTAGTAACTCTGGTGCATGCCCCTTGTGTGACAGGAGGGGCAGGACGAGTCGGAGAGTCATAGGCTGGTTTAGGTTGGAAGAGACCGTAAAGACCATTAAGTTCCAATCCTCTGCCATGGGCAGGGACTCCTCCCACTAGACTGTGTTTCCCAAAGTCCCATCCAGCCTGGCCTTGAACACCTGCAGGTTTCTCAGGGTATCGTGTGCCAGTGTCTCACCAGTCACACTGTGAAGAATTTCTTCCTTATATCTAATTTGTAATTTATTTGTAAGTTATATATGCATACATACATTTGTGAATTAAATGTAAAAATCTGTAAACTATATCTTAGATGACTTAAATCTAAACATTAATGGGAGTTTACCAGTGGCAGTTAGAATTTTCTTTTTCTGGGACGCGAGTTATTTAAAAATGTATGTATTGTTAATACTTCACCTTTTTATTACTGTATTTCTTGGTAGTTAAAGTGGTGGAACCTGCTTTTGTTTTATGCAAAATCTTTTGCAGTTATCTGACTTCATTTTGTGAACACCTGCCACCTGTCACTTTTTTATGCTGGACTGGCAAAAGCCCAAATTGTTGATGAATAAATAAATTCTAAGATCTGGGTGGTCTGCTTGCATCAGAAGGCTTTGGGAACTAGGTGCTTACAGAGCATGCAATGCTTCAAAGTACTGCGTCTAGACTAATTTAGCTATTCTGACAATGAGTTATTGATGAAAACTCCTAAACTTTTACTTGATAAGAATCTTAAAAATGAAGACTCTGTCTACCCAGTAACTCCTGGGAGATTGATATTTAAAGTATTGATAATCCCAGCTATGTAGTCAATAATGTCCCAGCTGTCCCACAGCAGCATTTGGCAGCTGACTGCGGTAGGCACTGAAGAATGGTAGCCAACAGAAGAGATCATTTCTCATACTATCTGGAAAAAACCCTCCCGACATAAGTTTTTTAAGAGTTGCCCAACGCAAAATGTTTGAGAAGGTACAGGAGCAGTGATGGCCTCCTTTATTGTCCATGCAGGCATCACCAAGCTGAGTACAGTGCAGTGCTGCCTTCAATTAATGTGTTGTCTTCAGCAGATGTGCTGCTCAGTTCTTGGAGCTATGCAATAGCGTGGTTTTTCTTTTCGGTGTTTTAAAGGCATTGAGATACATGGGTTAAGGTAGATGAAAATTCTGGGTAGATGTGCTTGCTTCAGAAGGAGAGAGAAGAAAAAGGGGTTTGTTTTGGAAAGCATTAGGGGCACTTCTGTGTGGCACTGGGGTGCATCCCCCTGCCTTTCTGGCCCTTTTTGCAAAGTGTTTATGTGGATATTCAGGCTTAACTGGCTGTTCCTAAGTGCATTCATAGATTTGCACATCTACGTATCTGAGACAAGCAAGGGTCTTTACACACCTTTGAAAAAAGACAGTATGCTTCTAGATTTTGAGGTGATAAATTGTGGCTGTTTTTGGTGTGCTTGGATAATTACAGTACTGGAAGCAGTATTAGTTCTGGTATTAGAAGATACACGCAGACTAACCAACTTGCTTTACTTCTGTGCTGGCCTCATGGCATTCTGCAACCAGTCATGGCAAGTGCCAGATATTTCGGTGCTGAATGACTCCAGTGGACCCAGTAGAAACTACTTCTGGATTTAGGGAAAAATCTGGCACACCAAAGTTTTTGTTAGTTTAAAAAAAAAATAGGCAAACATACCGAAATACTTCATTCTTGACTGCATTGTTCCACCCATCTTAAATATGAAGGAAATCTCCCATAATTCTACTTCAAAAAAAAGTTTTGCTGAAAAATACATTCAGTATTTCACAAACAATGTAGAGCATTTATTTTCATCTTGAACAGTTATTAAGAAAACAAAACTAAATCCCCAAAAACATGGAGAGAGAGGTTGAATATATATTTTTCCTATTTTTTTCCCTGTTAGTAGATATTATTATATCCAACTACATGGGTTGTTTCTGTAACATCTGATGCATTTTTGATCAAACTGAGTTCCTGCTATCAGCTACTATCTGTGTGTGAGTTTCACAGTCTAATTAATGTTGTATGAAAAAGTATTTCCTGCCTTTTATTTAGATTGTGACTTTTTAATTTCATATAGTGCCATGTTCTTATGCTGTGAAACAGGGTTCATCACTTATTAAATTATATGCATTGCCAAATTCTTAATATATTTCTTATTTTCAGAGACAAAGATTTGTAATGTTTTTGTTTTCTCTATGTAAAAGTTATTTTAAATGTTCTTTGCCATTCCAGTCTGTCTTCTCTTAGCTTACAGTAATTACTTCTCAACAGAGAAAGAACAAGTTCACCAAGAAATCTAAATAAAAGTTGTTACAAAGTAGTAGTTCTGAAGCATGGACTTCTGGGAAGTTGGTAGCCTGGAGAAAGAATTATGTTACTTCCTTCAAGGGTGTATTCATTTGTTCTAGTTATATTTATGCTTTCATTCTGATGACGAAATCATTAACTGAAGATTGTATTGCATAAACCATAAAGCTATTGGTCTTACTTGTGTTCTCATGCTGAAGTTGCATGGTCAGAGGCATCCTAACAAAGAAAAGTGACAGAAGCCTCTTGCTTGACGTGCAGAATAGAATTGCGGTTATAAGTACTGGAAATCAGAAAGCAGATACATACAATGGAAAGCTGTACATACTGAAGTGGCAAGTTGTGCTACTTCTGCAGTGCACAAGATCATTCTCCATTGTCACAAAGGAGTCAATAGTCTTACCAGGTGTGTTCTACTGATTTGCATGTAAAATGTTCTAGAACTCCTTTACTTTATGATTCAGCATACATCTGTATGTTAAGATATGCAAAACATAAAAGGTAATACTGTAGCTTTCACTAAATTGAAGGCTAGAATAAAACGCATTAGAGAGATCTAATAGAACCCTAGATTAACTTCTTCCAGCAGTAGGAGATAGGAAGTAAATCGGCACTTTTTATCTACATAATTTCCCAGGAGAAATATTAAGACTTAAAATCTGTACTGTTACAATGAAAAAACCAATGCATATTTAACTCTGGTACTGGAAGGACTACTGACTGAATTTGTCCTTGGAAAAAAGACGCTTGTGAGCCCTTCTTTAAGAAACTGTTCTAAATATCTATTCATTGTTAACTGATTGTTTGGCTTTTTGAATTAATCTACAGATATAATCTCTGGTGTCACATAGTAATTTCGGATAACAAGTAGTAACATTTGAGAATGATTTATTTGAATCAATAAGTCATGAAGGAAAATCAGAGGTTTATTGGAACAAAAGTACCAATGTTAAAGATCCGTTGCATCTGTGACTCTTTACATAACCATAATTATTTGCAGCTAATCTGCTAGAAATAATTGTGAATTTCTTGACGCTGGTAAGCCCCAAGCAAGGGAGAAAGAAGAAGCTTTCTTTCTTTGTTCTTCTTTTAGATGGAGTCCAGAAACATCTTTCTTACTTAGCTTCAGAGTTATGTGCTAGCTAGAGCTATCTTTCCTCAAGCCTTGGAAGTTTAGCATTTATTCCATACTTCATTTTAAGCAATTTCCCATTCTTAGAAGGAAGGATTTTTGTTGCAAACCTCTGAATTTGGCGTCAGTATTCTTCATTAGCTGGAGGGTATTTTTATTTCTAATTACTATGTAGTATGTGCTTACACATCATTTGTATTCCTGAAGGGTGTTAATTTTGAGCAGTTACTTGACAGTCAAGATTAAGAGAAGAAGTACAATGCTTAAAGAATTCTTATAAAACTGCCTGAGCGGGCAGTGATGTTTGGGTTATAAAGAGGATAGGAACTTATTTTCTGGTGTGATGGGGAGAGAGCGATGGGTGTGAAATGCACAGCACAGTCTAGAGGGAATTGTTCCTGCTGTGCAGTGAACAGGAAAATCTGTGGTGGGTGTACCCTGAGATGAGCTTGTTGATTCTGCTTTGGTATCAGATGTTGGGCTGACTTGATTAAGTTGCCATGCTGATTTCATTGACTCCCATGCATGTATGGTAAAGCTCGGCTCCCTAGGACATGTCTCCCAGTCTAGAAAAGGAAGAGCTGAACCGGTCTGCAGATGTTATTTCTCAGTTAAGTGGTGCGGTTAAGTCCTGAATTACTTTTTGTTTGCCTTCTGACTTTGAGTGGAACTTTGAAGTGTGTTGCTTAGGAAGGTGTTTGGCCTTGCATCAGTGAGCTAGCTGCTTTAGGAGAGGAGTAGTAGTTGTGTGTTAGTGTTGAGTCAAAGTTCCCCATGGATAAAATAGTTTTGATCTATATGCTGGCACCTGCATGGCAAGTTTACTGTATTAAACTGATTCTCACAGTGAGTAATGTACTGTGTTTTAATGAGCCCCTTTAATTCACTTTTGACTTCTAGTACAGACAAAATCCAATGAATAAACTTATATCCATTAGAACTGTTGGAAATGTTATTTCTCTTAGGTAAGAAACATGCCAGCACATTTCTAATACTTTTTGCTATATTGAATGGTTTCTAATAATTTTCATTTACATGAATCCCCTTTAAAAGTAATGTTTAAAAAGTACATGGAATAAGTCTTTTGAGAAATATTTTGAGGATATTTTGAGAATCTTAATGTTTTTTTTGTGGTAGAACTTTCACTTAGTGTATGCATGGTGCTGAAACATATAAAGAACGCGCTGCCCAGTTGTGTGCCATATCACTAACGTGAGCTGCCCTGGGGCTGCTCAGCTGGGAGCTCTGACTCCTGCAAAGTGGTGAGAATGGAAGTCATTTTCTGTAGGCTGTACCCTCAAATCCTGCCCATGACCAGGTGGTGCCATAAGTTCTTAGCGCAGTTTCAAGGTACCATTGGTATTCTGATACCCTGAAAGCAGATAATCTTCCAACAACTTATTTTTCATTTGCTGTAGTTTTGCCTTTTTTGAAACAGTGTAATAGGTATGAGGAAATTTGCCCTCAAACTCATAAAATATTCTAAGATGTTTTTATTAAGCTATGTTTATGTGCATTGCAGTTGGAAAATAGTGCATTTTATTTCTGTCTGGATTTTTCTGGGAATCACAGAAATGCAGGAGTTGGAAGGGACCTCAAGAGATAAAGTCCAACCCCCTGCTAAAGCAGGTCCCTAGAATAAGGTCGCACAGGTAGGCTGCCAGGTGGGTCTTGCATATCTCCATAGAAGGAGACTCCACAACCTCTCTGGGCAAGCTGTTCCAGTGCTCCATCACCCTTACCATAAAGAAGTTCTTCTGCATGTTAGTATGGAACTTCCTGTGTTCAAGTTTTAGGCTGTTACTCCTTGTCCTATCACTACGCACCACCAAGAAGGGCCTGGCCTCATCTGTTTGCCTCCCACCTCCCTTTATGTAGTTATAAACATTTATTGGATCCTTTCTCGGTTTTCTTTTCCCCAGGCCAAGCAGACCTGGGTGTCTCAGCCTTTCCTCATACAGGAGATTCTCCAGGCCCTTATCGCCTTTGTGGCTCTCTGGTGGACTCCTAGGAGAACCCTGTCTTTTTTCAGTTGGAGAGCCCAGAACTTGACATAATCATTTTCCATGGTTGATTCCATAAGCGTCAAATCATAGAATCATGGAGTGGCTTGGGTTGGAAGGGACCCCAAGGATCATCATGTTCCAACCCCCCTGCCACAGGCAGAGCCACCAACCTCCAGATCTGGTACTAGACCAGGTTGCCCAGGACCCCATCCAACCTGGCCTTGAACACCTCCAGGGATGGAGCATCCACAGCCTCTCTGGGCAGCCTGTTCCAGCACCTCACCACTCTCTGTGAAGGACTTCCCCCTGACATCCAATCTAAGCCTTCCCTCCTTGAGCTTAAAACCATTCCCCCTTGTCCCGTCACTGTCTATCTGAATAAAAAGTTGATTCCTCTTGTTTTTATAATCTCCTTTTAAATACTGGAAGGCTGCAATGAGATCTCCTCGCAGCCTTCTCTTCTCCAGGCTGAACAAGACAACTCCCTCAGCCTGTCTTTGTAAGAGAAGTGCTCTAGCCCTCTGATCATCTTTGTGGAGCTTTTCTGGACCTCTCCAACAGCTCCACATCTTTCCTGTATTGGGGGCCCCAGACCTGGACATACTCCAGCTGGGGCCTCACGAGGGTGGAGTAGAGAGGGACAGTCACCTCCCTGTCCCTGCTGGCCACCTCTCTTCTGATGGAGCCCAGGATACCATTGGCCTTCCAAGCTGCAAGAGCACACTGCTACTGTATTTGCGTATTGCAAATGTTCTTTGGCTACTGATATACAGAGAGTTTTACATGAACTAACCTAAAGATTAGCAGTACCTGTAGGCCCATCTGTTAAAGCTCTCTAACACATCTTAAATGTTGTTGTACTTGTCTGTGATGTGTTTCAGGTTGACTGAACATTCAGCAGTTCAGTCTGAAGTGCTGGACCTGATCTGTGTGCTGGGGTCCAGGTTTCTGAAGCATTTTCAGCCTGGTGACCTCTCGGGGTAAGGGGGGAGATGGCTGTTTCTCTGGTGGTGCTGCATGCCAGGATGAGCCACTGTGCGGAGAAGTGCAAGTGGCTGTTCCAGGGCTGCTCCTGCGTTGTTCTTACCCAGACGCTTTTTCCTGTAAACCAGGGCTCAGAACTTGCTGCAGTGTTGGATAAGCTTGATAAGAGCAGGACACATATTTGATTGTACTTAAAGAAAAATCCAAATTCTTCTTGCTTACAAACAGAAAAACAAGCAAAAAAACCCCAACCCTCATCTTTTTTCCCAAAATAGCAGGGTGTCACGAAGAATTATGTCCCTTCCCATATTTTTGCCTGCAGTTATTTTACCTTTGACTGCAGACCATGAATTTTGTGTGTGATGATGGTGTGATATTCCCTAAGGTCTTTTCTGACTTAATTTGTTGCAGTAACATATCACATTGTAGATGTTGGCACTCACCAAACAGGCTAATTAAAAGGAAATTCTCTCTTTTGTAAATGATGTGAATAATTTAAGCTCCAGAATTTCCTTCTTAACCATTCAGTAGTTTTCTTTCATTTGCTTCAGCAATCTCTGGTTACTAAAGATTTTCAGACAAAGAACTTAGGAGAAAACTGTAGTAAGAGGTCAGGTCAGTGTTGATAAGGCACATTTCTACATGGAATTTTTTAGCCTGGGCAGCCTTGCTTTTTTAATTGGTGCCTGAAATTTTCTTCCCCAGGCAACAGGAAGTTTCCTTATGTGAGGAACAGCCACGGTTCCCTTGCTGATCTTCTGCCTCAGTTATCTCATTCCCTTGTACTGCAAAGTAAATGTATTAAGAAAAATTCTTTGGGGGGGGTGTTAGTTTTACTTATACTGTGTGTGTATACAATATCTTGGATTTTCATTACCATAGTTTTGCCTTTTGATTCTGATGGTGATTCAGGAGAAAACACGGGAACAGAAGTTGTTGCAAAGTGGTTAAATTATGACTTAAACTGGGTGTTCTGTAAGTGCAGGAGGAAATTAAACGTGCGGTGTTACAGTGTGTTGGCTTGCCCTATGCTCATCTGTTTCTTTGCCATTGAGAATTTTCAGATTGAGCTCTTATGTAGGATGGGATTTTGGGAACTAGTCATGCAATGAATCTGTGGTCATACATGACATGTTCACATGCCTTTTGCACATCTGTCTTATAGAATCGTAGAATCCTTAGAGTTGGAAGGGACCTTTAAAGGTCATCTAGTCCAAGTCCCCTGCAATGAGCAGGGACGTGCACAGCTTTAGTCTTAGTTTTTACAATCTTACCAAAGGCAGTTAATGTCCCCTTGAAATGTTGCTTTGAAACAAATATTTTGTGTTCTTTTCACCTCTTCTGAGAGGAAATAACTGTAGTGCCAGAAAGCCTGTGTAACTCAGGTGTTGGTAGATGCACATTGAGACTTGACCTCAAAAACAGTTCAGCGCATGATAAAGGTGACTTGGTACACCATTGCCTGTAACTTTTCCTGCCTAAGTCGTTGCTAAACATAACCTTTGACGGGAAACTCTGAATAGTTATTCAGAGCTGTGAGTTATTCGCAGCTGTGAGAAACAAGAAAAACTAACAGATGTACAGCGTAAAGAACCGGAGTTTGAAATATAAATGGATCATTTATTTTGACAGTAGCTATATGTATGCAAATCTTTGGAATCCTCCTGTTACCTGCATAAAAGTGAAGCCTGGTAACTTCATGCAGTAGCTTTTTTATGGGAAGTTTTATGAAAATGTTGCCGTCCATTGTTATGCTTAAATCAGTTCGGTGACACAGGCTGAAGTACTGCAGGTTATTTGGCAAACAGAGATAATACCTTGACCTCAACAACTAGCTGACTATTATAGCCTTATATATAAATTTGAATGCTGGGGTTGCCAGACTGCTGTACGTGCATTCTCATTGCTAGCATTTTGGGTGCTCAGCAAGGTAAGCTCCTGTGGTAAGTAGTTTCTCTTTTTTCTTACTGTACATTGCTGTGAATAGGCAATACATTTTTGAAAGTTTATGTACAGTTTGAGAGCTCCTCACTCTTCTAAGCAGTGTCAAAACCCAAAAAAGCACAGATCACTTTCTCAGAAAATATTCATTCCCCTTGAATGAACTTGAGTCAACTCATCTGGTCCGGGCCCTGTGTCATTTGAGTGCGATTGGTATTTACATGCCTGAAACAGGAGAGCTAAGTAACAAAATACATTTGTGTAGCCACTTCAGTGTCTGATGATCATCCTCTCAGAAATGCTTCTCACCAGCTGCCGGGGCAGCCACCTGGCAGTAGCTACCAGTGTATTTCCTTGCTTTCATTTGAGTATTAAGATGTACTTGAATAAACCAAAAGTTTAAGAGCACTTTGTGCAGGTTGTTATCAAATAATTGAATTTGTAATTTTGTAGTTTACTGAACTCCATGAGTATGCTTTTCTCAGTGATGTGTCCTAAGGGATGCTTTTATTACATATTGAATGGCAATCTAAGTGCTCTACTCAGCCACCTTAATGAGTGGGCTGAGCATGCGATTGCAGAACGAAGCTTTTACTGACAACAGGCTCTGTTTAGATTTGGTTAGAGCAGTAAATAAAAGGTACATAATTTGCATAAGCTTGTTAAGTGCTATTCTCAAGAGGAACAGCAATAATTTCAGATGCTGTTTTTGGTACTGACAGCTGATCCATTTACAAATTAGATAGTGAGAAGGGTTACAGTGAAAGGATAAAGGCTCCTGTTGGTTACACAGGAGTTTCAGGAAGTTGCAGGAGGGGTTGAGTTATCCTGTGAGGGGTAAGTGCCCAGTCTAAACAAAATGTCAGGGATGAACAGAAAAAGCAATTTATACTGGTACTGTAGTTTGAAAAGTAATATTATTTCAAATATTTTTAATCTCTTGCATAAAGAGAGCTCAGCATAAATTGCACGGGGATAACTATTTTAACGTAAGAGTTTTCATGTTTGCTTCTCTGCCTAAAATAAACCCAAATGAATCCCAATGAAATTAGCTCTGTGTTACTTGCTCTGGTTTGATTAAATTTTTCACAACAAACCTCTATTTGAACCACTTGAATTTCTGCGTGGAAAAGGCTCGAGTGATTTATGGTTTTTCTTGGAGTGGCTGATGGGAAAAGTTCGATATATCATTCTTGTTAAATAGAAAGTTTCCATATGACATCTTTTCTAAATGGAAAAAAAAAAAGGTGACTTTTAGATTAACTTGATTTGAAAAAGTCAGTGGAAAATATCATACCAAAAACAAAAGTAAATTTTTCTGTGAGTCTTTATATCATTCAAGTTTCTCATTCGGGTGTCCTCTGTACGAGGTGTCCTCTTCTGTTACCTTTCTGTTTAAGAGGATGACACAGTGGCAGTGGCATAGAAAATCTATGTTTAGGCCTTGTATGCCACTGTCTCCCTATAATAAAAAAGGTTTGTTGATAAGCTTAGATATGAAATAAGTATATTAAAGTCTTCCTCTTCATTTGGAGATGGAAAGTTCATCTAGCTTGAATCATGTGCCAGCATGTGCTCAGAATAGAGCTTTAATGTTTACTTGAGAGGTCTCCAGGAAATATTTGTAGTTTTGTTGTATTTTAATAAAAATGCATAGAAGATTTTTCAGTACAAGAAGTCTTGAAAAATGTTGATGAGTGTAGAAAAATAATCTCTAGAAACAAAGAGACTTGCACTGTTTTATAAACCTTCATTATTCTAGGAAAATATTTGTCATAGCTTAAAAAGCAGGTTTTAATTTGCAGAATAGCCAAACTTCGTTCTAAATCAACATTGGATTGTGTTCTTATGGCTTGAAATTATGAATTTATTAATACTGTGTAATTAGAATGACAAGTGGAAAATCAGGACTCAGCATTTGGGAATAGTTTTGGTGATGTATTCCAGGATGTATTTTGATGCTTGTCCAGCCTGCAAGTGTGCACAACTTCTTAGGCTTTTGGCTATTTATTGAAACTGAAATTAATGCAGGCCTATTGTACAGATGCTACAGGACAGTCAGCGGTAGGTGTTGACTTTGTGATAATGATTCAAGCTATAATTTCCTGTGATCTTCTCACATTGTGAGTTGTTTCTGTGTCACAGAAATGTTGTAACAAATGTAGGTTGTATTTATTGAATGCTATCTGATTTGAAAATGTAGTGCTTTATGCCCTGGATTAACATCCGATCGTTGCCGCAGCAGTTTTTAGTTCAGTGCCTTGGTTTGTGTGGAAATGCTTGTAGCATTGCCCCCGTGATTGTGAGACTGTTACAAATAAGTGAAGAAGCCTGACACGCAGGATGGCTTAATTTTCCTTTTTCTCTGTCATAGCAGGGCAAGCAAAAGGCAAGTTTTGCTACTGATTTCAGACTTGTTCTGCTATACACTCTAAGATTGTCATGGTGCTCCTTTTTTCTTGACTTTATGTCCAGTTTTAGGCAGAAATTGGTATAGACAGTGCATGCTGGTCTGGGTGCCTGTGCAGAAGCTGGGGTTAAGATTGTTGAGTTAAAAGTTAAGGACCAGTGTTTTGCTTCTTCAGGTTGCTCTGTTTTCCCTCATATAGCTTGGCACTCCATTGGCTTCAGGAGACTGGATGTGTGCACAGTCCTCCCAGAAACATCCGAATTACCGGACTGTCCCTAAAATGGGCCCAGGTTGAGAATGTTTCTTATGAAAACAGCAAAATGTTGAAAGAACAGAAATATGTTCTTTCAAAAATGATATGGGATGATAGGAATCATTTAGTTTCAAAACTGACTGGTTAAGTAAAAAGATCTTTTTAAAGTAATTGTTAAAACTGAAAACAAAGCAAGAAAGGTATCTACATCTTTATATGCGCTTTATTCTTCTTAAATGTATAGCTTTGAGTGATATGGTTGGGGTGGAGAAAAAGGAAAAAAAAACAAGGGAATTTCTTTGGATTCCCTGAGATTGCATGCAGTTCAGCACCAAGCCAGAATGCTTGTCTTGTTCCGTGTAGCACATACAGCTTCCCAGTGTCATACATGGCTCTGTCAGAAGGGAACTGGAAAACCTGAAGTACTCACGATCAAACCTGAAATTAGTTTTGCTGACCCATTTACCTGTAAGAATGGTTTATTGTTATAAATAGGAAATGAAGGCCGCTTATATCAGTAAAAAAATTATTTATACTGACATGAGCATATGCATTGTAAAAACAAAAGGATTTTTCCTTATATAAGACTTGATACGTTGTTTAGGTGCTTTGCTCTGAAGACTGGCTGGATACTTTGTGTTTCACTTTCTTAGAGACAACAGAAAGCCTATCATTATTCTGAATCTTTGCACTGATGCACTGATTGTGCTCTCAGTGTAAAATCAGAACTGAGCACTGGGTTTGGTATTGAAGTGTAAAAGTTGTCTCACATGTGGAATGTGACTTGCCTGTCTCATTTGCACCTTGTACTTCCCTGTAGCTAAGGCTTTATGCCTTCTGCACAGGTGCTTTTCAGGTCACCCAATGACTGTGTGCAGCCATGTCCCTTGGCATGGTGGTTAAGAAAGGGTGCAATGTGACCCCACGTAGTTGGGGGTCCTGGTGGGAAGCAGACGTAGCTGTCAGTAATTGCTGTGGCCTCTTGTGTGTCCCTTTTGCAAGAAGCATCGTTTACTGCATGTGTTGTTGCCTCATTCACCAGAAAAAAAAGCCTACTGAGATGTCCAGGCTTGGTGCCTTCTTCTTAAATAGTGCCAGGCATTTTTTGGGTAAGGGCATGTCTTTCCATCTCCGCAAGGTCATGAAGTACTGTGAAACATTTTGAGAACTTTAACAGAGGTATGTTTAATGTATATGATAGTGAGTCATTGTCTGCACAAATAGATTTCTTGGCCATCTCCCCTTACAGGATGCTGATATGCCATCAGATTAACCTTTAAAATATTTAGACTTCTATTTTCTGACTTACTATATAATGTGTTTTATAGAGACAAGATATAAATTCAAAAGCAGAAATCTGACAAAGGTACTCTGCACCCATACAAAACACATGAGGAGTTTTAATAATCTGAAACAGTCTTGTTGCATTGGGAAAAGCAACACCTTTAAGTGCCCAGTCCCTGGAATATTTTGGAGCTTTTGGTCCAGCAGTACTTTACTTTCTTGTGAATTATTCACTGTGCCAGAAAACTCCTTGATAGGGTTTTGATAATGACATGTCCTAACATAGTTTGTTTAATTCTAAAGATACCATTATGAACCTTTCTGGCAGGTCAGCCCTGTAACTCAGATGTCTCTCATTCAAGTATGAATAAATTCTCTCTCTAGTGTATTGCCTTTGTTTCTCCAAAATCCTCTGATCCTGTTTTATTCAGTGCCAGCTATTAGTGAGTTCTGTAGGCCTGATTATTGTACATAGTGTGAATTTTGCAATGAGCCAAGTGATTATGGATTAGTGTCACAGGAACTAATGTTGCAATTGGAGGAAGAGTCTTTGTAAGTAGGTTGCAGGGCTTTTTTGGTGTGCAAAATGAGTTTAGCAAGTAAATACTGCTTCATGCTGTCAGTGTTTTCTGGCCCTTAAATGATCATTTCCACCAAAATATAGATCAGTGTGTTAACGTTTTCTCCCATATGTGACAACATGTAGGCAGGTTGTGTTCTTTATAAGACTGTATACCAAGCTGGCATGATGAGAGAGGACATACGAACTGGCAAGGCGCTTAACATCTGTGAAATCTGGTGACTCCTGCTTTTGTTTCTTGATAGAGTGGAAGTATAGAATTATCCAAGTCTGTGGTAGCAGAAACAAGCAGTGGGAGTGGATCTACCATATCAATTTATCTTCATATCTAGGAGTGCAGAAATGAGGTGAGTATGTGCGTACCTATTCCTGCAAATATGTAGGCACATACTTTTCATAGACAGTTTGTATGTTCAGTAGGTGATAAGGTCAGTTTCCTCTGACCCAGTATAGCCCCAGTAGTGATTAAGGCAGACCTTGTGGTTTGATTGATGTCCCAGTATTAATGATTAACTGTGTGCTCTTGCTGATGTCTTTACTGCATTGAAATGAGCCATGACCCTTATTGACTTCAGCTTGGCATTATAATCAGGTGGGTCCTCTTTCTCTGTCTGGAAGAAGGCACAGAGCCAAATGCTTGAACAGGCTTTGGGCGACCTTTTCTTGACTTCCTACTCCCATTAGTCCTTGCCTTATGGGATTCCTTCAAAGAGTGGAACATTGTGACTTCTAAACATTTTACAAGGTCAGTGATTTTTCATGGCATGTTTATGCAGTTTGTAATGCAGTCCTCATTTTTTATCTCAAGATGTTACTATAATGTGACTTCTAATTTGAAGGAGACAAGGGCTTAGAATTGTTCACTATAATTTGCTTATGAAAACTTTAAATGTGAAAATTTGAATACCCAAAAGTCCTATTAGGTATTTAGATTATTTGCTTCCACTGCTTCCATAAAAAATGGTAAGCTTTTGAAACAGACGACTGGGATTGGGAGAGATAAATGGTTTCGCAGTTTACCCAGCCATAATCAAAACATCCAAACGTTGGTGTTTCAACTTATAGTTGACCTTGAACAATCTGTACTGGTGTATTTGATGGAATTTAACTTTCTATACCAATGTGAGATGTTATTTCTCCAACTGTGCATGAGGCCCTCCAGGTGTGGAGCTGCCACTGCCCAGAGGTACCAGCTGCGTGGGATCTCCTGTGGAGTTCTGGGAAGTAAGCACAGCCTTTCAGTCAGGCTGGTTGAAGTTGCAGGCTGTATTTTACTTGAGGATTTGCTGGGATTCAAGCCTCTGCCTCAGGGCTGTTTGTCAGTGGTGGTGTGGACGAAACTGGCAATCTGTAAAGCCAGCACCTCCAGACTGCAACTTAATTATACTATTAAGAATTAGGAGAACTATTCAAGAGCTTCTCCAACACTGAGATCTGCCTCAGCTTTTACAGTGAAGATAAGGCAGAAAATATCACTTCACTATTCTTTCTTGAAGTATAGGTGTGTCACTGGAGAGAAGGGAAAAATTAAATGGCTGTCAATGAACAGAAATTTGAAATGTTATTAGCTATCTGATGCAATTTATAGAATAGCAGAGTTTGAATTTAATAGTTCTACAGTTTAAATTTACTGTACAGAAAAGTATGTTTTTGGAATCCAGCAAGTAGGCAAGACAATCCTAGTATCAGATCTGTGTTGGAACAATATTGGGTTTGTCAAGTCTTTATGTGCTTATCTCTCTTTTTGAATGTAACTATTATTTCTGCTTTGCAAGGTCACGGAGTCTCATATGCCAACAGGATATTTGTCACTGTAGAGTCCTTCAAAATGTTCTTGTTTGTCTCAATTACTTTAAGTCCTTCCTTGTATTTGGTTGCAGTCTAAGGATGGAGCATTAACTTTATGAATGGCCAGTCTTATACTTCTTGCCTGAATTATGTTTGGGAAGCTGTACTTTTACTTCTGTAATGATTAAAAATGTCTTCTGGTCTACAGCTTAAATATTTTTAGATTCAGTTTAGCCTTTTCCTTGCAGATTTTATGTTTAAGACTGAATAATGTAAATTTTGTATGTATTCTCAGTATTTTATAGGCATATCATTTGATTGACGTTATGTGAAGGAGCACTGTCTAGACATTTATCATATACGTAGCCATTAACGTATTACATACTCCTATCCCTATAGTCCATGTAACATACAGGACTCACTTGTGGTTGCTGTGTCCTGAAGCTGTGTAGGACTTCTGACTGACTGTGTTTCTCTATTCTGTATCTCTTACAAAGAGTCTGTATTTCTGAGGCAAGACGGTTGGAGCTGATGTGGTCATCAGAACGCAGGGTGTGTCATGAATGATATGGTAGTGTTTGGTGTTCTGTTTTGTTCTTGGTTTGTTTACCTTTTTGACTGCACTGAAGTGGTTAGTTCATGTAGGAAAACTTATGCGCAGTGATTTGAAGATCTTTCTGTGGATGACAGCTTACGTAGAACTCATCGTTGTGTATAATGCTGTACAGCTATTTTTCTGTTGCTATGCATTTTCTGTAATTCAATACATCATTTTACTGTCGAGTTACTTCATATCCCTGT
Organism: Numida meleagris; assembly: GCF_002078875.1. NCBI lineage: Eukaryota > Metazoa > Chordata > Aves > Galliformes > Numididae > Numida > Numida meleagris. Next base: position 177,970,341 of record NC_034409.1, on the reverse strand, counting down.
GATCTTTCACAAGTAAGCTTGTTTACAGATTTTTTCACCTCTTTATTCACACTTGCTTCAAAATTTATTAGGCATGTATGGAGCAAGGTCCTGGTACCAACTTCCTGACATTGTGAATAGCGCTTTTTGAATCTTCACCCTTTTCTGTAATTTAACTCTTTATTGACAGATAAGGGATCTTCCCTCTTATCCTGCAGTATTTCTTCCTTTTTTTCCAGGCTGTGGCCCTCCCTGTTCCTTTTCCTCTGAAAATATAGTTATCACAGCCTTTATGCAAAAGGAATTAATTAGAATTCTGAAAATAGGAACACCACGATGGCTTTGCATGGCTATGTTTCTTTTTTATTTTTATTCATTTTCTTTGTTCTTGCTGTGGTTGCTTCCAGTGGAAGTCTGTTTGGTCTCTAATGCACTAACATCACTCTTAATACAACTTTAATGCACCATGTTTCTGCTTTTAACGTTATTCCATCTTGTTGGACCTTATGGTTACACCCTTCATTGTAGCCCTTTCGTGTTTCATCTCTCCTTCCACCTTCACAAGCTTTCCCATTTTCTCATGCACGTACACACCCACACACACCCACATACACAGACAGAAAAGTTGCAGTAGAAACAGACGAGTGAATGCAATGAGATGTTTTGGGGTAAACTGATGTCTTTACAAAACTAAAAGGAATTTCAGAAGATGCCTATTTGGATTAATGCTTTTTTCTTTTTTTCAGGTGGCTTTTATTTTCAGAGCTTGCTGTTTGTCTTCTGTGCTTCTTATTTAATGTATTGCGTAACTTTTGTTTGCTGAAATTGGTGTTTCTGCATTATGAGTACATTATTTTTCAGAAATATTTAGTGTTGAAGTAAAGCTTTATTGAAATTTCAATTTATTTAGGAAATGTGTCTCTAGAGACTCTAGAAGAAACAGTATGCTACTGTGTTTGAGCTGTGGTGTTTCTGAAGTATTGCTTTAAAAAGAAATTACAGAGGAGAATAGTAGAATAGTAAATTTGCAATCAGAATAAAAGTTGTGTTATGGGTATAATTTGAAAGACATCTAAGGTATTAGAGTAAACAGCCCTGCTATCACTGCTTTCATTTAATGATGCACAGGCAAAGTCAGTAATGGATTTTTGAATAAGGCTTGCTTCAGTTAGAGGTTAACGTCTGCATTTGAACAAAGAGACAGTATAAAGGCTTGACACAGGCAATATCTTTTTTAATTGCATATTAGAACAATCTACTAGATACTTTCTTTCAGATTTGTTGCTTGCTTTCATCTTCTCTTAGCCATGTATTTCACTAATTTAGAGTGATATTTTAGCAGAGCGCTTTGGTAATCACTCAGCAATAACACTGTGTCTCACCTGGGCTTGAAGGTTCTGTATTTGGTGCTGTGTTTTCTTACATAGTACAGCATCTAGGACATAACTAATGAGGACTTATAAATTGTAAAAGAGAAGGTTGGAACACAAAGGAGATTATCTGCCTCACAGGGGTAATTACTGAAGAATTATCTGAATGCAGACCCGAGATGTTCACCCAGTGGCACAGTAAATGAGAATTTCCTTTTCAGACTACAACTACTGACAAATAACACTGAAGAAACTGGACAAGAAAGACTTAATGTAGTCACAGCACTGGCAATGGGGAGCTGGCCCAATAAAAATAAATGCCTTCTATTTCACTGTGCCTTTCATTACTATAGGAATGGAAATTTTTATGTTGTAAGAGAAATGGGAATTCAACCATGGGAATCTTTTGCCCATGGATATCTTGGGCTGAGTGCAGTAGAATTTTAGTGAAGCATTTCAGCTCCATAATACGTCTAAGTTAGTGGTTCCTCAGTTTTGGTCTGTAGACCAACAGTAATCTTTGAGGTTTACTGAAGGAGGCAAGCTGGGCACTAAATAGAGTTAAAGGAAGCTAAGAGGCAAGGTAATAAAAATAAGAGTGTATTTATCTTGATTTTTGTAGACTATGTTGTAGAAGAGGAAATGCTAACGTATAAGTCTCGCATTTGAGAGCAGGGGAACAATACAAGTATGTTTCCTTTATTAAGTAACTAACTAAAAATATAACACATGATCTGCAGATTTATTAATAATGTGCATTTTAAGTAATCCACATACATTCCCAAGTAAATTCAATTTACAATTTGTTCAGCATAGATCAGAAAATCTTTAAGCAGCATCTGGGACTTCAGTGCATTAGGCATTTAACATGCTGTATGTATGCTGTATGTATGTGGCAGTTTCAGTTTAAGGCAAGAAAACAAGTGGGCATATGACGGACAGGGAGACACAAGATAATGGAGACAATTACAACTATTGCAATAAGCTGTAGTTGTGACACATCGTTTGCCCAGCTACAGAAAGAAATTTTTTTATTGTAGTGCTCTATTTTTTCGTTCTGCCTTAAATATGTAGCACTGCAAGTGTGTGTACAACTTCAGATGAATTTTTAAAAGGACCCACAGTGCATTGCTTCCATTTAAGCAGATGGGACAGCTAAGTGTCCCTCTTCCCTTAAAAAGCATTTTCCATCAGGTCTGCGAAGCTACTGATGAGTTTGATACTGGGCTTAGGACCAAGCTGAACATGGTGACTAATAGAATTGCTAGATCAAATGCAACTGGATGTATAGCAGGATGCTGACAATCCACTACTGTCATTAATCGTTAACAGTGACAGTCAGCCCTTAAATGAGGCCTAAGAATTGCCTTCACCTGTGCTTCCAGGGCTGACAGGGTCTTTCCTTCAGGTGCTCAATCAGTGGTTCAGGCCGTGACTCAGCAGCTCCCATGCAGGTGACATGGCCGCTCTGACTGCAGCAGCGCCTCGGCGCTATGGGAGCAGCTGCTGAATCATGGGAAATGACCTGGTGGACTTTTCAACAGAGTTGACTGACACTTTTGTATCAGGAAAGTGTAATACACTCTTTGTTGCTTGTTTGTGAACATGGAGGTATATGATGTGTCCTCAATATATTTGTCTTTAAGGTGTAGTTGGCGTGTTGGGAACAGCTGAAAATTATATAATGTCAGAAGTCCCAGAGGGTGGCAATAAATATGTACCAGTATTTGTTTCTGGCAGCTTAGTCTTCTAGGCTTTTTTCAGAAAGTCCTATGAATCCTTCATGTGGGGAACTTTAGCCCGAAACAAAGTTTCTCAACAAGAACTGAGTACAATGAAGTCGTGTCCTCTGTTAAGGAAAAGCTCAAAGTTAGGTAGTGAGAGTCTGTAAAGTGGTTTTGGAAAGAGGAAAAATAGCAAGAGATCAAGATAACTGTGTGGAAGAAACTGATGCTGATAACTTTTGCCATTTGAACTACAAGAGCACTGCAGTTCAGTAGGCATGCCACGTTGTTGGGGGCTACTGGTGCAGAGAGCACAGTTAAAGGCTTGCTGGGGTGGATAAAGGTTTCTAGGGAAGTGAGTATTCAGTAAAGAGCCAGAGCACTTTGTGTGAAAATTACCCAAACACACGCTGGGTGGTAGGTAGAGAGGACAGTAAGGACACTCACAAGCTTAAATTTCCCTCAAGTAGGCCAGTCCTTGAAGATTGCTCCTGACTGCGGAGTACGAGGGAATGCTTCTCCAGGGGTTGATTCAAAGCCTGTAATGTGTACCTTCAACTCACAATCATTCCTCTTGTTCTGCAAAGGTGGCCAGTAGAAATTGTTTTTTCTTTGCTTCGTTATGTGCTTCTCTGCCCTTCCAGTTCACTTTGTCCACGCTGTGTTTGAGAGTCCATCTTCTTTGTCACTTCTGGTAGAGAGGTGTTAAATCCTGTGCTCTATAGAATGCCTGCTATTTGCTCAGTAGAGTATTCAGAAGTAAATGTAATCAGGAGAAAATGTAATCTAGGTAATCATAGAATAGACTGGGTTGGAAGGGGACCTTAAATACCATCCAGTTACAATCCCCTGCCATGGGCAGGGACAGCTTCCACCTGGATCAGCTTATCCAGGGCCCCATCCAGCCTGGCCTTGAACACCTCCAGGGATGGGGCATCCAGAACCTCTCTGTGCAGCCTGTTCCAGTGCCTTACCACTGTCTGAGTGAAGATTTTTTTCCTTAAATTTCCCCTATTTTAGTTTAAAGCCATTACACCATGTCCTAATATGCTTTCCCTGTACGTAGTTGGTAGTTGTACTGAATTACATATTGTACCTATACCTTCTAAGTTAAAATGGCTCCTCTACAGCAGAAAAATAACATCTCAAACAGCAATTTACTGCTGTGTGTGTTAGGGTAAGGGAGCTAACCCACAAACAAAAGTTTGCTGCATAGTTGTTAAAACTGCCAGAGTAAATCTTTAGCCAAAAAGCTTGCTGAATCTTTGTCCTTTTAAATGTAGAAGTGGCATAATGATTGCAGGTTTTTTACATGATCTGATATTTCACGTTAATGCTTGTGATTATAATAACATATCCAGTGGTACTCCAAATATTGTGTAGATACCTGCTGCTCAGTAAATTGCTCACCACCCCATATTTAAGTTCAGAGTTATGGCAGTAAGAATTACTGATGACTAAAATGCAGTATGCCCTGAAGTTAGAAAGTGGTACTGATGAAAATTGGTTTGTGTTAGGTATTCTAAAACTGCTTTTTTTTTCAGTTCACCTTTGAAAAAAAAGTGTCATTCTTAAACCCATTTCATTGCTCTCTACTGTTTCCCTCTGTTTCTTATCTTTCTAGAAATGGGATGAATGTCCAGACAGGATTCTCAGAAGTTGTGAGAGGAATCTAATGTCTAATTCCCTTTAAAATTAAGTTTATTTCTCAGACAACCCAAGTAATCCAGGAGCATGCTAACTGCCTGGAATTTGAGGTACTTATGATCTTGAAAGTCTTATACTAGAAAACAAACCCACAGTGACTCCTTTTGAAAATCCAAGCGTTGCAATTCTGCAGGTGAAAGATTTATTAGTCTCAAATCTCCAGAATGAAAAATTGGAGACTGTCTGAACCACAGTCCTTGCAGATGAGCAATCCATGAAACTACGAACAAGTGAAAATTGACGGAGTTTTCATGAGAGCTGTTTATTTCTGTTGTGAGAAGTGTGGCCTTATTTTCCATTTGTATATTTAAAGTCATGATTTTTTTAAGGCAAATATCTACTGCCACTTTTACCATTAATTTTTTTTTTCCTTTCAAGGAGGAGGAGCAGTACCTTGTCTGGTTTTTACAGTGTGGTTTACTGGATTCTTTTTTTTTCAATTAGAAGGATGATTTTTTTTTCTTCACATCCATTTTATTTTAAGTAATGAGGGTGGGACTTATCGAAAGATAAATTCTACCAAAGTGGTGTAAATAAGTGAGCAGATGGATTCTAAAGTTAATAATCTATTTTGCATAAGCATATATTAAAAGTAGGTATAAAACATATTAAGAGGAGATACTTGTAGACTGGCTCTCTGTATTTCAGAGTTTTGATTACTGAGCACTCAAGTCTTATCCTAGCTGAAATATTGATCTCTTTGCACTAATGGCCCGTAGCTGCCTCATTATTTTTCCCATAGCTGTACTAAATACTGAAACCTACTGATGTTCTAAACAGCAAAGTAGATAAATAAGATAATAAATTATGGCAGTTATCTTCTGGGAACTGCTAAACAGATACAAAATATATTATGGTTATGTCCTTGGAAGAAGGTTGCTTGTGCAGTATAGTATGAACTTTTTATCACACTTCTTGTCGTGTCCTGATTATTGACTACTGAATATGCTGAACTGCTTTTTCAATTTAAAAACAAATCAGTCGAATTTCCTTATTGCATAAGAAAAGTTTCATGTTAGACAAAGCATAAGAGACCATTGCACGCTAGACTGAAATGAAAGATTGCTCTTTAATGATCTCTCAAACTTTTTTTGTCTACATTAGCCCGTACTTGGATATGCTTTTTTATGGTTTTCCTCAGAGCAGTTGAAAATGGTAGATTAAAAAGAATCTTACCCACATTTCTGTAAATGGCTACAAGAATAAAATCTGTTGAACACATGATAAAAAAGTTACTGCGTCGTAAAAAGATGTACTGTTCAAGCATGGAAGCACTGTAAAAAGTGCTTATAAAAGCATTTCAGATTTTTTTTCCCTCCCAGAGTAGGAGTAAGTCATAACATCTGTTCCCTTTTAAAACAAATCAAAACAGTATTTATGCAGTGATACAGAGAGATAACCTCAGTTTCTGCAGATGGAGTAGAAAAAATTGCTTCCTCAAGTTTGCCTCCTGTTATGTATTATCTTAAGTATGAAATGCTGCAAGTGTTATCTCAAAGTAATATACTTTGTGGTTTTAAATTCAGTGGTGTGTGCAGAAGGTCAAATTGGCTGTTCGTACAAACAGGCCTGTTTGCAACATCTACATCTGAGTACGTTATCACAGTCACATAACTTGAGAAAATACTTACTTTGGAGAAGAGGAATTTAAATTACTCTTTATCTCAAGTAGTTCCATCTTGGATTACTGCTTTTAGTAGAAAAAAATAACTAGCAATGTGGAGAACACTGATGCCTTCCTACTCATCACTGTTTCTTTTTGAGGATCACAAATTACAGAAAGAGTTTTTCTGCCAAAAAGTTTTGACAGGATGTTTTTGCTTAATCTTCTACAATAAGATGTGCCAGTGTGAGTGCATGCTTAAAATCTGTTTTCCTCATTGGCTGTTGCTTTTCTATTGCTATCATGATTGTTGTGCATCCCCACTATATTACCTGCTTCAGACTGTTTTTCTTATTTTTTTTTTCTGGCGTTCTTGATGGCTCAAGCTTACTTTATCACTTGGGGCAGTGTAGGAATTTGCCCAGGAACTTAGCGAAGACTCAAATGGGATAACTCTTTGGTGGCAGAGAAGTGCAATAAAGCCCAACTAAGAGACATCTGTCAAGAGAGGATTTTTTGACTTAGAGATATTTCTCAGAAGACCAATACATTTTTTGAATTACGAAGATGAGAAGTAAGCTTGAAATGGAGAACTCACAGCTTTTGTGGCAGTACTGAGAAAAATGTTTCAGGAATGGAAATGTGTTATTTTGTCTGTATGGCTTAAACTGTTTTGATACAGCTATTGACCTGCGTACCAGATCTATCCTGCAGCAGACTTCTCAACAATTTACTCTGCTTCCAGTGGGAAGGCTGGGAACATCTTTGAACAGGAAATGGTCTGGGACTACATCCACACTGCTAATGCCACTCCTGTGTCCTGCCTTGCGCCTTCATGTGAGCTGGCTGCAGTGCTGGCCTTGAGGTGATGATTCAGGGAGAGGTGGAGGTGACTGGTCAGTGCCATTGATCATGTTATCTTCCTTTTGCTGCGTTACGGCATTCTTTGCTAGGTCGGTGATACATTTGTGTCATCTGATTTGTAAAACTTTGTTCTTAAATGGTTTTCAGTTAGCATGAGAGAGATCTGAGCTATGTCTTTTGGTGAATAGCTAGCAAAGAACACATTTGCTCATATGGTCATTCCTGTAAGATTTATTTTTCTCTCTGAATGTAAAATCCACACATCTGAAAGCTGTACAATTAAATTGAAAGAAAATGAGAAGAACATGTAACGTTATATAAAAAAGAAATTAGTGATAGTGGAAATAACTGCAACAAGCAGATTATGTTCAATCCTGAATATCTAAGTCCACTATGTTCCTCTAAGAAGAAACTCAAGTTCTACAAACTATTTCATGTATCTTCAAAATGCAATTTACTGCTCACATATGTTAACCAGCACATAAGAGGTTTCCCAAACAGCAGCGGTGGCAGAGCCTTGAATAACAGCTCAGGAGAAGAGATTCTTTTGAGTGTTAGAATGCAATTGATTACCTTCCATACATTTTAAGATAATTAGTATTGTGATGGACAAATTCTTGTTTCTCTTTCAAAACAACTGTTGTAATGAATATCAAAATTCTTAAAAAAAATACTTGAAAGAATGTTCTTGTTCCAGGCGTACTCTTCATCTGTATTCAATCTGAGAAACTAGAGGTGTACACAGAGTACGATGTGAGCTCATACTGCTGCCTCCTGTAGTACCGTTAGTAGCTGTCAGCTTTTACTGGAAATAATTTGCCTGATAGGTCCTTGGGCGTGCATTTGCCTTTTTCCTGGCTGCTGGAGCAGTGGGTGCTCACAGTCATCCTATGACTGAAAGTGCCTGGTTGCCTTTCTTCTACTCTCCTGATCTGATTTGATCTCTCTTTCAGTTTTAAATTCTGAATATTCCTTTGTTGCATTTTAGCACGTCTGGTTTTCAGGCTTAGGTTTTTCTTTTTCAGCAGCCCGTTGCTTATTTTCTCAAGCTCTGGGCTTTTTTGTCTGCTCATCAGTGCACTCTGGGTAGCATGGGGACCACAGGAGCGAATGAGGAGAGTTGCTGCTCGATGGTAATTTGTCTTTCAGCACAGCTCATTGTAGTCCAAGTCTGTAACTAATCCTTGACCTTTTCTTTTTTTCCACAACCTTCAGCTAACACTTCTTGCTGTAGTGCTGAGGCAAATGTTGCTCTGAAATTAGTGCTGTTATATCTCCTTTATTGAAAGAGCCAAGGTACATTTTTTTTTTTTTTTGGAAGTCAGTCTTTGGAATTCCTGTATTACAATATATTCCTTATTCCAACTTTATAATCCATCATTTCTCCAAAACTTATGTCATGTTCTTTTGAAGTCATACTGAGGGCCTGCAGTAGTTGGAAATAGCCCGAGTGAAATATTCTTTCCCTTTGCTATTTTTTCTAGATATTAGCATTTCTGATTATATATCACCTGTCAGTAAGAAAGATTTATTAAAAAAAAATTCTACAAGATGTATGATTTTATGTGCTAATTCTTTTAGAATTCCAGGATGGAGGTTATTTGGTCCTTTAATGCCCAAATTTTAAAATTAATTCATTTTTGTTTCGCTTCCAAGTGAGAGTAGAGTTTTTGTGTCCTCGTTCCTGGAAGCTGAGTTGCCTTTGCCCATCTAGTATCATAGTAGTCTTGCTGAAAGATGAGGGGAAAGTTTGCATTTAACTTTGAGGTCAGAGCAAATTTATTTTCAGTGTCTACCTCACCAACACTGCTTAGGTGTTTCACTTCTTTGTTTTAATATTATTTGTATTGCTGCAATATTTTACTGCTTCCATTGCAAAGTTGTGGCTTGTGACTCTGTGCACCTTCAACTTTGGGTAGTCAATGTGTATTCTTTCTTGGTGATAGGAGTTCCCCCTTTTCTTTTGTCTATTGTTCTCCATCTGAAGTTGATTATTCTTCTGTTTTGGTTTGGACCAAAATTTCTAGTCCTTCTCTACAGGTAAAGATTAAATCCTTCTGAATGTTTTGCCACGAGAACCTTTATTCAGAATTAATGCAAGTTTTGTACCTCATTTCCGTTTTTTTTTTGAGGAAATGAGTAGACATCAGTAAATCGAACATGTTTCTTGGAACCTGCATATTTTTCCAGTTTTATGAATGAAAGAAGATATTTTCACCTTTTCCACTGCTTCAAAACAACATTAAAAATATTAGTATACCTCAGCATATCAGCCAACTAAACTTCAGTTGTTGTATCCTGGCAGCTGAAGGTGTTTTTAGATCAGTGTTTCAGTTTTCCATCAGTCTGTCATTTTCATAAGTCAAAAAACTGTAAAATTGAAAACTTTTGGTCACAAACCACAGTGGAATTCTAGGAGTGAGAAGAACTGAGAAAGCACAAATATTTAAACAAAATACCACAACTTCTTGCGTACTTTTTGCTAGCAACATCCCTTCATGTGCAAGGCACGTGAGGATGAGTGGTATGAAAACTACTGAAGTACAAGCTCATGGTACATGTGTCTGGGACCAGCTGGCTGTGGCCATATGATTAACTGAAGTTCTTGTGCCTTGTTTCCTTGTGAGGTAGCTCTGAGTCCTGACTTGTTATTAGATTCTTAACTATCTTGTAACAGCATTGGGAGTTAGGCAGAGTTTAGTCTGTCTGCATGTATATTGCTGGAACAAGTGAAAACTTTTAATTGCTTCTGCTGGAGACAGAGGAGATGCATAATGATTTTAAAATTATTTTTTTTCAAGCAGGTTGAAAATATTCATTATGTAAACTTCCATATAAATTTGACCTCGTGTATTAAAAAATGACTTCTGCAAACACGGAAGGTGTAGAAGCTTTCAGATCAAAAGCAAAACATTTCAAAGGAGATGAGAAGGCAGGTTTAAATTGTAGGCAATTTGGGAACCCTAAGGCAAGCAGTTTCTAGTGCTCTGAAATGCAGTGTCTGGTTGCATAGACTGTTTATTGTTAGCAAACTCTCTCATACAGCTTCTGAGTGAGCGTCCTTCTGGCGGGGGTTTTGGCCTGGGTGTCTCAGTAGTGTAAGAAAAGCAACACCCTAGCAGACTGACTGAGTCATCTTGGCTGTGCCAGTTCCCATGGATGCTGGCCCCCCTAGTGTTTTTTCTCATCATGATTTACTGTGTTTAGAGATCGGTGTGGTTCTCCCTTTGTGGTTCACGTTCTTGTGACACACCAGGCACAGTGTACCTGTGTACCTTCAGATCTCATAGCAATTTTTACTACTTTTCTTACCCAGATTATCAAATTTATTGAAGAAGCAGTTCCGTTTTGCGGCATGGCTGGGCTGTTGCTGGAAGAGCTGCATCTGTCTCTGCCTGTCTGGCTCCTGCTGCTTCCACACATCTGTGGGAGTGCTCCTCTCACCCCTGGGAGCTGCAGTGGCAGAATACTGTTTGCAGTCTTCTTAGGGTTAGCTTTCTGTCAGTTTTATATCCTCGAAGCACATTTTCTCAAGGTTAGGAAAGGACCTGTGCTAGTAAAGGGCAGTGGCGAGAGCATGTGGGGGAGCTCAGGAACTTCAAGGCCCCTTCTGCTGGTGGTATCTTTAGTCTGCACCAGACCCATTGAGAATGGAGTCAAAATGCTCAACCTTTTTTAAAGAAGTAAAACAATAGTTACGAAATATTCTTTTATGTTTGTTATTGTGGTGACTCAGCCTTTAGTTGTGAATAATTGCTGTCTGTTCATAGAATCCTTGACCAAAAAGTGATTAGAATAAACTAGATGAATTACTCTCAGGCCTCTTGCCAACAGTGACCAACTCTCTCAGTTAGCCCCTCTTTTTTTCTCTCCTCTTCTGTGGTGTGAAGGAGTGTTTGCTCTGCTACAGCCTTTGCCCCAGCTGGATGGCCTCTGTTGTTGTGTTTGGTGCTTGGGACTGTGGAGAGGGCTCTTGTGTGGTTTGGAAATAGGTTGTGTGCACTCCCTTCTTTGAAACCAAACTGAAATAAGCCTTGTCTCAAAGATAAACCCTCACAGGTATGCCATCTAATGTTGCCTCTTCTTTCTCTTAAGTGGCCTCAGTAGTGCTGAGCTCAAGTGCAGGCCAGATGAACATACTTGCTATGTTCTTGGATATTGAAAGAAATGAGTTTAGAGGACTTTAATGGGAAAGGAAAGTGTACCATCTGTTTCAGTCCAAAGGTGAAATAAAGCTCTAAGAAGAAGTGATGGTTATCACACCAGTCTACTGCTGAAAAATTTGCACTGATGAAATAAACGAAAATCAGTGTTGGGTATTTTTCAAAAGATATGAAGTTGTCACTCTTTACGGACATAGGCCATTAATAATATTACTGTCTGATAATTAAATGGGCATAACTTTTGTTTTTAGCATGTACAAAAGGAGGCAGAGAAAGAGCTGAGGTAAAGTGTATTTTTAAGCCATAATTTTAATGATGTTACAGCATATATTTAAACCTTAACTGTCTTAATACAAATGTCATTTTTAGAAGATGTTTTACTTACTACTACACAGTACAGTAGCATAAAAAATTGGATATTTATCCTTTAAGTAAAAAGTCTCAATTTTTCTCTGTTTAGTTCATTAAATGGTATCTCAGTGTTGCATTCTTGCTGTAGCATTCAGTGTTCACATCTCTCTGAATATTTGAGTTTTATATTTTGCTCTAAGTTACTAGGTGCAGCTTGGGAGGGAAGGAGCTATTCTGGCTCTTTTCGAGACTGAAAAACTACAAATGGAAGGAAGTAGCACATTTTCAGTATACCTGGAGGACTTAATCGTTCTGTTAGTCTTAAAACAAGGCAGAACTCTTCTCCCCTTTCTATTTGTCTCCTTTGCCTTCGTTTTGAATGAGGGGCATGCTCTGTGTCAGATATTAAAGGGGGAGATGAACGGGTAGGATTTTCTGGCTGCTCTAAAGTGAGAAATGATATCAACATAATAATTGCTGGAGATCTGAAGTGGAACAAAGGTTGCAAAGCAAGTTAAGCTTTTCCTAGCTCCTCAATTGCATGTTATTTTGTGCATTTTGGGATTTTTTTGGAAAGTGACAGAAGATGATGAGCTGAGCTGGAAGAAGTAGTCTTTAATTTAGTTTGATATGGAAGACATGTTTATGCTTTTAATTCTGATTTGTCATTTTTTGTTGGAAATAGCATTTTGTGATGCCCTCTTCTTGCTTACCTAAAATAGAAGGTCTGGAATAGGGAGTATCGGTAACAGTCAATTAAATCACATTTTTTGCATTTCGATTGAAAATGAGAAACTTCACTTACTAAGCTGCAATCTCTAGCTTAGGATAACTGCAAGTGATTCGACATTTTTCTTGGCTGTAGAAGTAGAGCTGAATTTGATGGCTACTGTGTTTGATAGATTTTATCAGAGGAAAGTCATGTTCTAATGATGCAGCACTTTGTAATGACTTAAGGAAGGACAGAACAAAAACATTTTATGTCTTGATTTGGCATTGGAATTAATAGTATTAATTATTATTATTATTAAATTAATAATAATTATAATAATTATTGTATACCTCTTGCTTATTGTCAGCCTGAGATAGTCTTTGGGTTGTTAGCCTTTTGAATATCTTAGCACTAATAAATTTCTTTCAAGTGTATATTTCTTCTAACTCTAACCACAGGAATAAATATGTGTTAATACGTTTGATTTTGAACACAGGCTTTTGAAATATATTGTTCATTTGGTCAGGAATTCTCAGTTATTAGCTTTCTTTTGTCCAAGCAATATGTAAGTAGTTTACTGTTCTGTTATACCTTTCTTTTGAAGTCATTTTATTGTGCTAAGGGCTTAGCACTTCAGAAAGGGAAGTCATTGCTGCTTGTGCTTATAGATAGGGAGATTTTTCAGACTAGTGCAACAGCAGTTCTGTGATCCAGTGCATTAAATAAAGAAAGCTTTCAGCGTGTGATCTAATTATTACAACTTAACAAATATCTTTGTGATTTTGTCCGTATTAACTCTTGTAATTACAAACTTGGTACTTGCATTTTTGCCTCATTTTGTGTATAAAATAGTTAGATTTTGTAAAGTGAAGTGCAGCAACTTTACAGATCCATGTCAAAAAATATAGGCATACAACTAGAGTTATAAGTACAATTACATAATGCATTGCAATTAAATCAAAGGATTGTTCTGAGAAATGAGAGCTGTATTTAGCTTTTATTAAAACTCCCACTTTTAAGTTTTGATATCAGTTGCTGAAATGAATGGGTACATACCACGTGGAATATGCATTCATCTATATAAAAAGCTTAAGATTTCAGTGGAAAACAGTTTTAAACTTCGAGTGTTTTAAAAATATCCAGGAGAAATACTCCTTGTGCTGTCAGTTAGGAAGAAAAGCAAGATTTATCATTGAAGAACTGTTTAATAGACCTTTCTATTACAATTGGTTTGTATCTGTGGGTAGAGAGAAATACTGAGTGTAGATGCATGTAATGGTTCCTCTGTCTCCTTTCCTCTGTTATTGTCTATATACAAGTAAAAGTCATATCATAAATGCCTTTCTTTTCTTTTTTTTCCCTTGAAATACACAGAATAGTAAGTATCTGTCTAGACATAAAACCCAAGCTCATCATGTAAACGTATTGCAGAAAATTGCAGTTTTAGCAAGTTGGCAAGTCTTTTGTCCCTTTCTTTTACATTCAGTGTGTTAGACACTGAGATTTTAATCTTAGTTTAGCCCTGCAACTTCCACGATGCAATTTAATTTGTTTTATTGGAAATAACAGTATGTTGTTTATTAAAATGTATAGTCTAACCTAAGCCTTAGACCCAATTGCATACAAAGTAATGAAACTCAGATTCAGATATAATCTTTTGTCTTTTGGGTAGTAGCCTGGCTATGTCCTTGTATTCACAACTGCTGTGGTAAGGGCTGTGCTCAGTACTGGGGATGGATGCAATGCAAGCTTGTCTGTACATTTTGTCTTCCTGTTTTGATGATTAAAACTAGCTCCTTATGCCCTGGAAGCAATGGGCAGTTTGTGGGAAGCCACTTCCCGGCGGCTCTGGCCTGTTCAGACTCCGGAGGCTGTGCAGGGCAGGCCTGCAGCTCGCCAGCAGTCAGCATGGAACAGGGAGGGCTGGATTAGCTGCCACTGTGGAGAAGTGGGCCTCCACCTGAAGCAGTGACTCCTGATACATAGCGAGGGAAAGCAGCGTCCATTCCTTCCCTTGTAGTCAGGCTGCATCCTCAGCCCCCAGCTCTCTGTTTCACTGATGCTTTGCACTCAATAGGAAGAGTGGTTGGGTCAAATTGTATTTTTAAGTGGAAACTTAAAAAAAAAAAAGAAAAGCCAAAAAAAACCTCCAATTTCAGATAATGTGGACTGAGCTTCAAAGTCTTGCTATTTTGGTTCTCTTGATATTGTCCTTCTCCTTCTATAGTTATGTGTAGAAGGATGAAGTTTGCATCAGGCTACTGCTTTGGTGGTTTGACATCTGTCAGTAAGAGTGAGACTTTGCCTCTCCTCTAACCTTATCTCCATCGTAGGTAATCAAAGTCTCACAATCTGAGTTCAGTAAGTTTGTAGAGTTGAGAGGTAATGATATTGGCTGGGCAATACTGAATCTTCTGAAAGTCTGTAATACTTGTCAGATGATAGCACTGAATGCGTGTTCTCTACCATGCAAAAATGAAGACTGCTGTTTTCTTTGTCTGAGACTTGGTAACTTTAATTTGCCAAGACTGTGTTTTATTCCATGAAGAATGCCTTCTGAGTCCAAACTCTGCAGCCTGACAGGAGGATTGAAATGTTCTGTGATAGTACAGATATGATAATCCTTGCTCCTATTCTGAGCAATTTCATGAAGAATGTGTGAAATGCAGTACCAAATCGATTTGTGTTTCTCAGGAGCTGTTGCTGCTGAATTCTGGGTAAAAGTAATGTAATAATGTTGGGAGAGACTTAACAAATACCCAGGTACACAACTTTTCTTCCTAGTGATTTCAGGTTATAAGTGTGTGTGTGTGGGGGGGGGAGGGGCAGCCCACAAAAGAAAACTTGGAAAGCAGTAATGGTTTTTATAGCTAACATAACTGAAAAATTGATTCTTTTCTGCTGCTGTTTTACCCTTCCACAGTAATGTAGTCCTGTCTTAGCCAACCTCTATAGCAAATACACTGCACTTGCTTTCACAGCCTGGCGGAGTTAAAATTAAGAAGAAAAAATAAAGTTAGAAAGAAAGAAAATGTTACACTTGATGATTTGTTACACCCTAAGCCCAGAGGCTGAGGCAAGTTTGCCTTAGTTACGTTAAGAGACTGGAAGTGCTTTTACCCTGATTTAGTGAGTGTTGCATACTGCAAGACTGAACTATGGACTTTATCAGTTGCATTAATAAGGAAAACCATACCATGTTAGAATGGCTAAATTCACTGTCATTCCTGCTTCTGATGTACCATCTTTTCAGCAAAAAGTTGTAATTGAAATACAGTAAATACTTACATCTTAAACTTGTCAGTATCTTCATTTAGAAAACATTTTTCATAGAGATTCAGCTAATATCAGATCCACTAAACTAGAAGAAAAAGAGTCTATTCCTTTTTTAAAAAAAAAGAAAAATTTACTTAAAAGAAGAACTTGCTGCATGTTAGTTGTATTGTTCCTGATTGTATATCAAAATGTTTGAATTTTCTGTGCTTCTAAGGACGAGTTTTTGTTCCCAGTCATTATCTAATCCAGCAAGCCATCTGACACGTGCATGTGCAAAAGGAAGGCAAAATTTAGGCTTTTGGCTAAAAATAATAGAAACCCTCAAATGCTGCAGCTGAGCCTCCGTTTTATGAGATTTTGGTGAACTCCCGTGACTGACTTCTAATGCTCATAACATAGCATTTAACCTTGTTTTATCTGGTTAGTGTTTTTATCACATTTTTTTTCTGCATTTATGGAAGAAAAAACTGAGACTAGAGGGCCTTATCTGTGTTGGTAGCAGGTGGTAGCTACTTCTAATTACAAAGGAAGCATATGCTGGCTGCTGTTTCAACTGGTTACCAACCTGAGTTCAACTGCAGCATTTGTTTAATATCTAACAGTAACATAAAAACCTGTGCCCAGATCTTGTATGCTCACTGTGTTTCCATTTGGCTTATCTGATGGTATAATTCAGCTTTAGAAGTACATTTACTGAAGCAGATACTAGTTGAGCATGTTTTGATGCACGGTGTTTTCTGAGTGAGCAGGTCAGTGTGGGGGCCTGCACTGTGCTCTCAGCTCATCTCAAAATGCTCAGCCCCATTCCCTGCTCTGCTGTTAGGAGCAAAGTCTAGATGTCAGCAGAATCCTTCTGTTCACCCGTGTCTGATGGTGTGACAGTGCTTCTGCTGGCGCAGCCTGTAACCTCAGCTTTCAGCTTTCTGTTTGCTGAGCAGTTAGAGAGGAGTCATTGCCCCTGCTGGAACCACGTTCTCTGCAGCACTTGAGGTTAAACAGACAGAGGAGGTCTTTTGGCAGTCTCCAGCTGCTGGCGAGGTGAACTCATTGTGAAGAAAACAGATGAAGCCATGGAGAATGAGGGTTAAATGTCAACCTGCTGCTTGTAAATTGTCAGGTATCTTCTAGTACGAAAGATGAAAATGGGAGCTGAATGAAGAGAATACCTTGAACAATGCAGGAAACCAGGTGGAACTGAAAAGTATGAAAATCGGAGGCCTGCTGGTTGCTTACATGTTTCTTACAGTGAATAAATGAATCAGAGCCCTTTGTGATGGGGAATGGATGGTTTTATGTAGGTGTTCAAATGCAGGGTCACAGCAGAGACCAGCACTGGCATTAGGATTTTGGGTGAGGGCAGCGCTCTGGGTATAGATGACAGGGCCGAGGTGGTGGGGGACTGTGAGAGCGGGGGCAATGGGAAGAGACTGTGAGCTGAGGTGATGGAAACAACCCCTCATGTGTCAGAACTGCTGCTGCCTGGAGAAACCCGTGGCTCAAACACACTCAAGGTACAGTGGCGACCACTGGCACAAGCAACATGGGGAGAGGTGAGGATTGGATGCTCTGAAAGATGATTCTGGGCACACACGGAGGGAGGGACTTAGGTTGCAGAGAGACTTCAGGGATGTAGTGACTCCAGAGCAATGTGAGAGATTTCCCCAGGAGAGGACTGAAGCAACAGTCATGGCAGCTCATGGTAGTTCCTTGCAGCCAGTCTGCCCAGCTGTTTTGAACTACGTAGGGGACTCAGGCCATGTGAGACAGGGAGGCTGTGAGAGCAGCCACCGCACTAACCCACCAGACCTCCATCCTAGGCTGTGACGCGTCTGCTGAACTCCAAATCCTGTCCTTCGTAAAGTTCTGCCTAATTCTGTGATTAAATGTTTTGGTATCTGAGCCCACTGGATCTCTGCACTGTTAGTGGTGTTAAATTAAGACTGTCAGGAGAAGGAGCGCAAGGAAGCCTTGGTACTGATCTTTTTTGAAATGTGTTCGTTTCAGTAAAATAAAGAAAGTGTCCTAATACAGAGTACAGTTTAATTATTTGTAAGGTATGCAGAGTTTCTTTCTAATGCTCTTTGGATATTTTTTAATCATAATCCCTTACCTTTCAGTCGTACATCTGCCAAATTTAGCCACTGATCTTATATTGTGCATTTTAAGTGTGTAGTTTGAGAGTTTAATTTTCCATTTGTTTTCTTCTCCTCTCCTTCCTCCTCTTTGTTTGGAAATTTTAACCTGTCCCATTTGTTTTCATGCTACTTTTCAACATCAAAATACTTCTCAAAATCACACAAAGGTGGATAAGAGGTAGAGGTAACTGGAAATATTACCATTGTATGCATGCTAGATAACAATATTTGTGCTCGTTAGCTAGAAAATCTTTTTTCATCGACATACTATGTTGGTACCAATAATACTGGCAATGGAGTAAGATTAAAAAAATGAAACAAGCAAAAACAAATGTTGAAAGAAAATGTTTTGGTAATAAGAGGTGACAATGTACCACCTATAAAGAACATCTCTCTTTAAATTCTTGCCCTGGACAATTCCTGTTGTTCTGCTAATGAGCTGATGTGCAGAGACGAGGGTTTTATGCTTCTCTAGTTCATACTTCAGTGCATTAGTGGACTGACCATAGTGACTGTGACTTTGAGTTAATTTTTTTTGCTTCCTTTTGATGTAGAATAGAAAACTGATGAAAAAAAAATAAAAAAGAGAGCTCAGGTTTTGTTTTCTCTCTGATTGCTTTTGCTACTTTGTGTTACTTATCAGAAGTTTAGGTTGGTTTTCAGAAAGTCACTTTTTCTTGCATAGTGGAGCTCTGCAGTCTTTGCAGAATGATGATGGGTTGTGTGTCTTCCCCTAAATATTCTGCATGTATTCCAGTGGAAATATAAAATACTTGCTGCAGCAGCAGCTGTTGCTTCGAATGTCTGCTGTGTGTTGCAACCCTTTAGATGCCTGAATAGCTACAGCTTTTGTTCCTGAGACTTCTCTGCGAAAGAGTTGTAGGCCAAGAATCTCTGCATTCTTTGGCTCTGTGGTGTTCTGCTGCTGCTACCATCGCAGAGATGGATGTTGGAAACTCTTATGAGCCGTCTATGAACCTGACATCACTTTTGTATAATGCAATGGAAAATAAGCTAATTAAAAGTAGTCCTCCCACAGTTGCAAACTACTTTCAGAATCCCAGCACTTTTATACCTTCCAATCCCACTGCAGTGCTGACCAGGAGTTATGAAATAGGAAGGTTCTTGCGTGACCTCTTCTGCCTTTCGTTGATGCAGAAGTCACTCAAGTTGCTGTGAGTTACTTTGATCACTTGATGACAGGTGAGATGAAAGTGATCTGGTCAGTTGTGACTAGCGACTTCAGTCACTTATACAGCGTTTCTGGTATGATGAGGCTTGCGAGTTGACAGCATAAGCTGGTGAATTGTGTGTCGTTGTCCCAAAAAAAGGTTCATGAGATTTGGATGAGTCTGGCGTCCTTCTGTGAGTAGGATTTAAAGCATGCTAAATTTTTAACACAAGTGAGTTCCTCATGAAACAACGTGTTTATGGAAAAACAGGCTTCTGGAAAGGGCTGTTAGCTGCTGTTCACTAGGCATCACTCTTGCATTCACGCTTTTTAGCAATTACATATTAATATGTCTAATAGCTTTTAAGAAAGTTCAAAGCATGTATTTTGTGATACCCTCCCACCCACTGAAAGAAAACCCCTAAGAAATCTTGTTTCTTCTTTTATGCAGAATGCATCAAACTCAAAGATGAAGAAAAAAACAACTAAAACCCAAGAAGCCAAAAAAATATTGAAGAAGAAATTTAAAGTGAACACAAAAATAGTCTTTACTGAAGATGGAGAGGTAAGATAATTCAGAATAACTCCATACTGGTGGGAACTGAATTTGTAATTTATGTAAAGAACAGTTAGTACATGTACCTGTCTGTACTTTGTTTCTGAGTGTTATCTTCAAGTTCAGATGGAATAAAGAACCCATTTTTTCCTTGTAGAAATGTAATGCTGTTTTCTTATAGGTAATTGCCAAAGCTCCCCTAAGTCTTGAGGTAACATACAAAACTTAGAAGGAGTCTGTCATGTTCTTTCCAACATTTGGTATTTCTAGATTGAAAATATTGTTTGAAGACCTAAGGAAGTACCAAATTTCCACCTACTTGTGCTGATGTAAAATTGCATTGAAATTTGCCAGTGATATAATTGGATCTTTTCGTAGCCCTTGGAAGAATGTATCGATTCGGTCCAGAAAGGAGCGACTGTGGATTGCTAGTCACTGTTGGGTTTCATTGTGGTGATAACCTCAGGAGGAAGTCTCTGTGCTCCATAAACTTCTCTTACGTTTGATTTTACAGCCTCAAATATGTACATTGTTTTTCCATTTCCTACACTGAGAAAAATGTAGTGGTTATTTTTTAAATTACTTTTAACTGTAGATTAATTTCAAGTACCTCATTTGTTTTCTGACCAAATAAAATAATTTTATAGCCATATAAATAGTGGCATTAGACAAAATTTAAAAGGTTTTAGAGGTTTCTCCGTTGACTGGAAATTATACATTTGGATATTTTTGGATATTCTAAAGTAGTTGTCTGTTCTTAAATTACACATGCAGATGCTTCATGTGTTGGTACAATGAAGCAGAAAGGATGTAGAGCAAAAATTAGCAGAAGAATTATGGTTAGAAAAGTACACAATGAACATGACTTATGTAATGAAACAAACTTTGCATCTATGGATGTTTCTTCTCCTTTTTTTTTACTGGGCAGTGTAAAGCTGTACTTTCAAGTTTTACTGCTCTTCTCCACATACTTCTCTTTGATAAAAATAAATTTCCTTTAAGAAATATATTTTCTTAGCAAACATAATCACAAAAACTCAATTCTATGAGTGAAAACAGTAGATTGGGATTACCAAGATATAGGTGAATAACACAGTGCACAATAGGAAGTCCTAAACATACTTTGTCATTTCTTTCTGTTTTTACAAGCTATCTGAAAGACGTTCTGTATTTTCTGTCATTTAGTTTCTTTTTTAAGAGTTAGTACTCTGTATATCTACTAAGCAGGAATGATTTTTGCAAAGATGTCTTTGCATATCATAAGGTATATGCTCATATGTTGTAGGTGGGGATGTTTTTTGATGGATATGTAGTTTTTTGTTTCAGTTTAGAGTTTCAGATACTTAAATGACATTGTATTTCGTCATGTCATCCACAAGTCAAACTTCAATCTCAAAAGACTTCCAATCGAGTTTTCATATAATAACCAGTATAAACCTCCACGTCTATCCTCCTTGCTTCCCTAAAAATATGGAGCTACAGTCGTGATTTTTCATGCAGTCTGTGATGAAGTCTTATCAAATTCTTCTCTCCATTAATGTGTTGGAGTATTTAGTGTTTACTTGAAAGCATGCTATTTAAATTGACTGTTGTTCTGCTGCATGTATTTTGGAGAATTGTTTCTTGAAAGCAAATATAATTTTTCTCCTAAAATGACTAACAGGGTTACAAATTATTTGTGCCGTTAGCCACAAATAATGTGTTGTTTTTTCACAAATTTGTGAAAAACAGGAAAAAGTTCAAATAAATCTGTTAAACAGTAACATGGTGTAATGAGGATTTCATTTTCAAATACTTATTTTTGACTGAATGTGATATTGAATAAGGTATCTGAGTTTGTATTGTACAAAGTTTTGGGTTTTTTTCTTTGCAAATGATTGGGTTTCAGATTGGATAGTAGGAACAATTTATTCTCAGGAAGAGTGCTGAGGCACTGGCACAGGCTGCCCGGGGAGGCGGTGCAGTCACTGTCCCTGGAGGTGTTCAAGGAATGCATAGATGTAGCACTCAGGGACATGGCTCAGGGAGCAATATTGGTGGTGGGTGGACAGTTGAACTCTAGATGATCTTAGAGATCTTTTCCAACCTTAATGATTCTGTGATAATCTTATTATTTAGTCCAGAAAAATATTGTATTCGACTGCTTCGAACATAAGAGCTTTAATGTTAAAAAATGTTCCTAACGATTGTTTTTCTTGTTGTGTATAATTCAGTTAGTGCAGCAGTGGCCACCTGTGCAAAAATCCGGTTTGGCAAAAGCAGATGAAGAAGATGATGCTAGCGGCATCAACTTAGATAAGGTGAAAGAGATACTGCGGGAAGAAGACAAATTTGACAAAGAAGAATACAGGAAGAAAATTAAGGAAAAACACAGGGTAAGTTAATTTCTTCTTCAGTTACTGAAGTGCAAAAGTAGATACTTTGACACAGATTACTCAGTAAGTGTACTTAAATATATTATGAAATAGGTGCAGTACAGGTTTATTTAAATGCATTGCTATTTTCAGCGTTACATAGGACACTGAAGGACTGTTCTGATGTTGTGAATAGCTGATTAACTCAAAGCCTTATACAGTAGTTGTTTATAACAATGCAACTTTGATTACAGCTTTAAAATCTGGTAAGAATTTAGTGGGAGTGTTATTTTAAGGGTTTAAGGCCTTGTTTGGATGGAAGAAGATGTTTGGTTGTTTTGAAAATTGAAAAAAACTCTGAAATGTTTCTAGACTACCCTAAGCTCAACGTTCAGTAATGCATTTCAAATAGGCGTAAACTAACTTTTTGCATCAGTATTATTAAGACTATTATTTGGTGTTTTTTTTTTCCCATGATTTATTCGAACAGTGTTGTGGAATTTTTGGCTTTAATTTGGAAACTTTAGTAACTGCAGTCAGGTATTTGGAACAACTTGGATGTTAAAAAGAAACTCAGGCATTTAAAAACCTTTAAATTGCATACCGTATTTTTGCAAACTGCTTCTGGATTATTTGTCATTGACCTGAGTGGAGTTTTCTGACCTTGTCACATAGCGATTGTATGAAAGACAACTGGATGCCTTTAGCATTCAGTAATCATGCTATTAGTAATCATGCTAAAGGATATTGTGAGAAAGGTTCGCATTTCTTCTGCTGGTGGGTAAATGTGAGATTCTGGGACTATATTTTATTATTGGCTTACTTGATGTTCAAAGCTTCTATTTTCCAAAGCATTAAAATTTGTTGTTTTATTTCCCTGCTTTGCAAATGCTGACTTGATCCAGTTTGCCTTTATCCACTAATTGCTAGTGATTGATGCTGGATGTTCTGGCCTCAGCTAAGGCTTGTACTTGAACAAAACTGTTCAGAGAGGATTTACAAAATCCTCAAGTTGTGTTTGGGCGCTGAAGTATTCCAGCTGAAGTCAAAGCATACTTCACACATTTAATTTGAAAGTCTGCCACCGTACTCCTGTTGAAATCATGCGATCTAGAAAAATCTCACCTTGTTTTTCATTAGTGCAGTGTTGCATTTAAGAATGGCTGCAAAGAAATAATTTATTGTCTATAATACAGATAAAATTACCATGAGTTTTACAGGAAAACAATGGTATTAGATTTCAAAGATGCAGCCTGAAAAACAAGGAGACTGATATATGACTTCACAGTCAATCTGCCATTTACTGTCAAATTCATATACTTTGAGTGATGCTGTTTTATGTTTGATGCTAGACTCTAATGATTAAATGCTTCATCAACTGGTCCGTTAGCACATCTTCGTCTTTGTAGTGCCAAGGAGAACAAATAACATTGATCAGATATTCACTTGCATTTAGAAAAGCAATATTTCACCTGTGGAGATACGACGAATGCCTCCTTTTGAAAGCCAGACAAATAAAATGAACAGAATATGCCACATCATAAATGTAGAGTGGCGGTTTTTCTTTGTAATTATGGAAAGTGACAAGTTGCTTGTAACCTGCATTACTACATAAAAGTTTTTCACATTACACCTAGGTATTATTCTCTAGGAAAAGAAATAAAAAGGAAAAAGAAAAGGAGGAAAGGTGTTGTGACAGATAGAAGAAAATATTTTTATAAAAAAAGTCTTCTGATTGAGGGATGGTGAAATGTGTCTTCAGGTTTAAAAGCTGCATTCAAGCAATGCTTGCACATTCAGAGTTTTTATTTGTGGCTTAACAGTGAGAAGTGAAAAGTGTTCCTTAAGGTAAATCCTTTGTACGTGACATGTACAAAGTTCAGAGTTCAGTTTCCTGATTGTCATTTAATTTTTGAAGTGGTCTTACCAAATGTTTAGTATCCTAAGTTTTTACTTTCCCATATTTAAAAAAGATGAAATTGAAAGGGGCAGGAAAGCTGATAGAGTTCAGAGTTCCCTTTGTTAGACCCTCATTTGCTGCCCTGCTATCTCACCACTCTTGCGGCTGAAGATGATCTTACACCCTTGCTTTAGAAAACATTCAAGTTTGAGATGCGAATTAATTTTAGACAAAAATAATAGAGGCTATATAAGGTAAAGTAGCACAGATGGAATGTATTTTTGTTGCTGTTCCTTATTACTGAGACACGCTTTGTGTCAGCATTTCCTGACTGCAAGCTGTTGCTGCTTAGGAAATAGTTGTAATAGTTAGGAAAATATGATAAGTCCTGTTGCTTTGTCTGATGTAAGCAGAGGGAAGCAGCGTCTCCCTTCTCTTGGGTTAGATTAAGCTGGTCAAGTGATCAGAAGAGCCACTCTTCCAGTGATCTGTGGAGGCGCTACACTGTTGTTGTTTGGGGCAGATATTACTCAAATTTTTCTGCATAGAAACTGATAATTGGTTAAACTGACACTGTATGGAGAAGCTCTGTGCTATAATTTAGAAATTGTAGCTAAGTGAGTATTACAGGGTATCCACTTTCAGCCATTGATTTGTCAGTCATACTGTTTTGGAACTTACTGCACTATCAGTGGGGCAAGTTGTCAGCTCAGGATCACCTAAAGAGTGCTAAGGAACAGACAGGATTTTTGAAGGATATTTAAGGCTGGATCAAGGAAAGCCTCATTATTTAACATTCAAGCTGCCTGACAATAAAAAGGAATTATGTGGCCACTCTCACATTGCCTACCCAGGGGTGTTTAAAAAGTTCACCTATCTCATAAAGTTTCCCTTCCTAAAAGTTAACAGCATCAATTAACAGTAGATACTTTGCTGAGTCTGAATCTTTGACAACAATCTCAGTGCCACTAGCGAAGAAGAACTGCATCATGACTGTCATGGACAAGCCTGATCAGATGCCTGATCATTCTCAGAATTTCCTATTAGAGGTTTCATTGTATGCATATTTTTGTCTCAAACATGGTGGTGAGTGTGGTTGTGAGGGAGCATGCCATTAGCAGTTAAATCTGGGTTCGTTTGAATTTCTTGTTACTGAAGCTACTATCTGCAGTTTTATATACAGCCCTGTCCATATGATGAGAAACTTAAAAACAGCACAATCTAATGGATTAAAAACGGTACCAAAAGACAGGAATTTTGACATGTAGTTGTGCTGTGAGCTGGTAGTAAGCCCTTAAGCAGGTCTCTTACCACTTCCTACATCTTGCACTGTTAAAGGTAGGTGCACCCTCCTAAGGCATAGTGTGAGTTATGAACACTCCTGGAGACCTAAATGCAGAAAGGACTTGCGACTCACAAATAACGAAGGAGTGAAACAGTTGGGGAGTAAATATTAATTGAAGAGAGTGATAAATCAACATAGATATAGGCATGCGTCTTCAACCATTCACTTGGAGGGGACTGAATTGAATATGTGGTTAATACTGTTCCTGGTTTGCTTTGTGGAATGGCTTTGGTCTTGTAACCCCTGAATTCGGTTTAGAGAGCTCCGGTGGCAAACTGTGATGCAGGGTATTATAGAAGATATAATCAGTGCTTTATAAAATCTCTGATTTATTTGAAATTCCTACTGTTGGATAGTATAAAAATGTGACAGCTTTTCTTCTATGTAATGAGAACATGCCAAAATGTGTGCTGGGACTTGGGTGCGTGGTGTAGAAGTGAGTGCAATTTCTTGGGTACTCCATGTGCGTGTGTCAACGGTTTGCGGGTGTTCAGCCTGGTTCCGTGATGAAGGGGACGGGGGATCCACGGCTCCACACCCCAGGAAAAGGGAAAAAGGGTAAGGAGATGGCCCTGAGAGCAAAGAACAGCGGCAACAATCTGAGGAGAAACAAACTAATTTACTAAATAAGATATCGGAATG